>NC_083572.1:97607271-97812271 GCF_027579695.1 Neoarius graeffei
CTGGAACATTTAGTTCTGGTTGGCTTTTGGCCGTTTTCAGTTGGTGCAACTTGAGGTCCTCTGTGAGGGATATCCTCAGCATGGTGATCCTTATTTGCATGTTGGGTAGAGTTTGTTCCAGTCGTAGACTTTTTGACCTCAGCCTGGTTCCCTACTGAGAGACACAGTCCTTGTTGACCTGTGCGACAACCGATGCGATATGGTAATCTGATTTTTTTTTTCTGCCATTTTAGAAGTGGGTTGTCAGAGCCTCTTTAGCTGCCCTCATAACTGGTTTGTTATGATTGCATTGCCCAGTCCACTCCACATGGAGGAGAGGTTGACCTTCTACAGACATTATTATTATTATTATTATTATTATTATTATTATTATTATTATGACTGAACATAGTATATTTAAATGTGTTTCTCTCTTGTCACAAATGAGTTCTACAACTATCCAACTATCAGCTAATTACCTTCAGATAACAGAAATTATTAGTAAACATCATTGTAACTGTGCTAGCAATAACAGTGTCTGCCTGTGACATCGGCACAGAAGACAACCACTAGATTCTCACAGGAATAGCAAAGATAAAGCCAAGTCAAACTAGAATAGACTATGAATACAACGAGCTGGAGAAATCGGAGCATAAGGAAACTGAATGTGTTGCATGAGCTATTTACTTACAGTATTTAGTCAATACACACAGTCTGGTCTAAATGTTAGACTTCACTTTGAATACCAAAATTAATATACTTTCAACTTAAGTACAAGTCATGCATGCCTTAAAATGGCTGTTTTCTTCTTATTATTGTTTTGTGCATCAATTCATATAACGGTTGGTGCACTTAAAAAAAAAAGGAATTGGAAAGACATTTGTTTCTTCTCGTCACTGTGCTGTGACACTAATTTGCCTCCTTTTGCACTTCAAAGGGAGCACCAATTAGCTTTGAAGCATTTCAGGAGCCCTTCAGACCTGCATCAATAGTGCAAATGTGAGCAAATATACATGGATGTACACACACACACACACACACACACACACAGTAAATATTGGAGGGAAAAAAATAAGAAAAGAACAGAGTAGTCAGAGACAAAAGCCAGCCAGCCAGACAGACAGACAGACAGACAGAGAGAGAGAGAGAGAGAGAGAGAGAGGGGAAAGGAGTGTAAGAAACATAATAGGATGACTGGTGAACTATGTGGCTAGCCAGTCATTACTAGACATCAGGGCTAAAGGACGTTCATATACACACTTTTTTTTTTTCCTCCTGGTAGACAGTGGGGGAAAAAAAAAAAAAATATATATATATATATATATATATATATATATATATATATATATATATGAGAGCATACATAAAAGAGAGCAAAAATATATCACTCAAAATCAGAAGAAACATGTTTAGACTACACCATCACTACCACCACTACTACTACTACTACTACTACTACTACTAAATAATAATAATAATAATAATAATAATAAAAGTATTTCAACAACATGATTCTACAACCACCATGCTTCTCTGTGAGAAGAGTTTTCTGAGGAACACTGGACTTATGCCGAATGTAAAACTTTGTGCTATGGAGGAAAAAGTTCAGTTTTAGTCTGCTCAGACCACAGAACATTTTCCACATGTTTGCTGAGTCTCTGACATGTCTTTGGGAAAAGTCATCTGTTTGGTTGTTTGTCTGTTTTCATACCATTATTCCATAAAACCCAGTTTTATATATATCTTGTGAAGAACCTCATCCATTTGTGGATTTCTCCACCTCCTTCTGAGTTACGTTTGTTCTCTTGGTTGCTTCTCTGACTAATGTCATTCTTAAATAATTGCCTCTCCTCAGCACATTTATACAGTAGATATTTTTCTTCATAACCAAACTTTGACTGATACTTTTCCAGAACTTTGTTCCAGACTTGTTTTGATAGTTCCTTTGTCATCATGTTGCTGTTTGTTTTGGTATATTCTTGAACAAACTCTGGGGTCTTTCAGGGACAGGTGCATTTATACTGAGGTCATATGACAATTTAATTGTACACAGGACAACTTCATTCAACTGATTATGGGACTTCTGATGCCAATTGGTTGCATCAAGGCTTCCTTTTTGCACAGTAAAGATTTAACTGCCATTTATGGATGTACAGTAACTCTGTATTGTAGAGCTTGACAAAGGTTTGCCAAAGTAATCTTGAGCCCATGTGGTTATTTCAGATATACATGGATGACGGTTCTTGCAGCAGTGCTGTCTGAGGGATCAGAGATCACGGGTGTTCAGCTTAGGCTTGCACCCTTGCCCTTTATGCACTGAAATTCCTTTATATTCATTGAATCTTTTAATGATATTATGCACCACAGATGCTGAAATATCCAAACCCATTTTTATCTTTCTTTGAGGAACATTGTTTTTAACCTTTTTCAATAAGTTTCTCATGCATTTGTTGACAAACTGGAGATCCTCAGCCCATCTTTGCTTCTCAAAGATGAGGCTTTTCCTGGATACAGATTTTGTACCAAATCATGATTACAATCACCTGTTGACATCACCTGTTTCAAATCACATCATTATTTATTTATTTATTTATTTATTTTTTTAACCTCATTAATAGCCCTAAATTTTCCTCATCCCGACTTTTTTTTTTTTATGTGTTGCATATTATCAAATTAAATGAAGTTGATGAGACCAAACATTAATTATATTGAGTTCATACTGTCTGCAATGAAATACAACTCAAAGTAAATTTCGAAATCACTGCCTTCTTTTTTATTTGTATTAATATTACTATCCCAACTTTTTTATTTATTTATTTATTTATTTATTTATTTAAATTATTATTATTATTATTATTCCTGATTTGGGGTTGTAGACCTACGCAGCTCTTACAACCTGGTTTGCATCCATGTGAAGGACAAGGGGAGAATGGCCTTCGGCACCACCTCTGACTACTTTGAATACTGCATAATGCCATATGGCCTTCAGAGTCAACAGTATTTCAATGCTTCATTAATGATATCTTGTGAGACATGCTGGGCAAATTCATCACTGTGTATATTGATGACACCCTAATATATCCCCCTGACTCCATCCCAAGCTCCATCCAGTGGCCTTCTTCTGTATGAAGCTGACCCCCACTGAATGAAACTATGACATCAGCAACAGAGAGCTCCTTGCTGTTAAACTAACCTTGGAGGAATAGCAACATTGGTTGGTGTAGGCCGTTACCTGTTTACCATTTACAGAGAGAACCTTGAGTGCATCAAATCAGCCAAGAGACTAAAATTCCTTCAAGCCTGCTGGGCCCTATTCTTTTTGTGTTTTAACATTACCCACTCATATCATCCTGGGTCCAAAATGTCAAGGCAGATTACCTATCCCACCTCCACCCAGCTCCCCATTGCAAAGTCTCAGAGGATTGTATCCTACCCAAGTTCCACTTTGTAGGAGTCCTGACCTGGGAACTCAAGGAATTTGAAAATGCCCCAGAGGGGAGAATTCCCAAAGAGTGTCCAGTGGGGGAGAAAAAAATGTTCATACCCTCTGCTCTTCAACACAAGTTAATCATGTAGGCCCACACCTCTCCTGCTATGAGACATTCTGACACTCACAAGACCAACAGCTACTACAAGGAAAATACTGGTAGCTGAGGATGTTGCAAAACATTCATGAGTTCATCTCTTCCTGTCTAGTTTGTGCTCAGGCCAAAGTACTATGCACCTTGCCAGTGGACAAGCTACTACCCTTACCAGTGCCACAAAGACACTGATCACAACTGGTCACTGATTTTTCCCATCTCAGCACAACATAGTTATCATGGTGATTAATGCCTGATGCTACAAGTCCTTGTATTTAATACCTCTTCTT
Source organism: Neoarius graeffei (assembly GCF_027579695.1). NCBI lineage: Eukaryota > Metazoa > Chordata > Actinopteri > Siluriformes > Ariidae > Neoarius > Neoarius graeffei. The sequence continues at coordinate 97,611,122 of NC_083572.1, forward strand.
GTCCTATTATCAGTTTTTGAAACACCCAATCTTATAATCACCCATGTCTTCAGGTACTTTGGCATCCTGGAGGATATTATGAGTGGCCCAGGGGCCCAATTTACATCTGGATCCTGGTAGGGTTTCATGGAGAAGCTTGGGTGTCTCAATGAGCATGACATTGGGTTGTTATCGCCAAGCCAATGGCCAAGTGGAGAGGACTCATCAGGAGATTGGATGCTTCCTGCACACATTCAACACCAATACCTAAGAGAACTGGGCTCAATTATTTCCAGGGGCAGAATATTTGCATAATTCCCTAGATACTCATCAGAGAAGCTCATGCCATTCCAGTGTATCCTAGTATACCAGCTTCTCCTGTTTCCATGGAATGCTAGTCCCACAGATTCATCTTCCTACCTACCTTGTTTCTTGGTCAGGTCTTCATCCATCTTGTGACCGGTCTGCCTGCTCACACTGAGTTGCTGTAGCTCATGATGGTTTTATACAGTAGGGAAGCTACCCCACGCAAAACCCCCAACCTGGAGGACCAGAGTTCTAAAGGAGTGCTTACTGCCTGGAACAGCATGTAAAGCTGGCAGATTAAAGATGTTGTATACCAGTGAGTGAGTGTTGAAGAAAGCAACTGGTTTTGAGGCACCAGTAACCAGCCTTTGCCCCTTCTCCTGTTAGTATAAATGTTTCTGCTGCAAGAAGGCCAGGAGCTGGACTTTGGTTGTTAGAGAAACACCTAGAGATTCACCTTCAGCAGTGGACAGCTGGTTCAAGAGGAGCAAAAAAAGAAAAAAAAAGTGTGGGAATAGGCTCACCAGCACCTGCAACAAACTGTCCAATGTACCAAAGATTTTTCAGACAGACATCATGGAGATACATCTATCTATAAACCAGGTGACTGGGTGTGACTGTCTACCAAAAACCTGAGCATCAGTGAGGGCTGCATAAAGCTGGCACATCGCTATATTGGCCCCTTCATAATTCTACAAAGAAGCAGCAATGTCACATATAAACTTGAACTGCCACACCATAGCCGAATATTGTTATCATTTCACATTCATGCTGTAAACCAGTCAAGCCAGGTCTCCTCACAGAGAACGTTACCCCTTCTACCCCGACACATTTGGACATCAAAGAAGAATCTGCTAAGATACTAGACTCACAATGCAGAGAAGGTAAATGACAGTACCTCATAGACTGGGAAGGCTACAGACCCAAGGAGAGATGCTGGGTCCCAACCCACAAGGTACTTGCTGAGTATTCCATGCTCTCCACCTGAATCAGCCAAGTTTATCACATCAATACTGAAATTGGCATTAAGCTTCAATTCACAGAGTACACCACAGTCCACAAAACATGCAGGTCAATGACTACAATTCACAGGCATTGCAGACAGTCTCATGTTCACATTCACCCAAATGCTGATCATACACTGATCGCATATGTAAGCACACTCCAAACATGCAGACATTGCAAAATATAGGCTCTGTGTTACGTCGCCGTTGTTCATATGAACTGACCAGGAGTCACAGAGGGAGGTCAGGGCAAGAGAGCCAGTTGACAGTGGGGCCATCAAGAGTTATTAGCCCCAGGATTCCATTGGGGGTGCTGAAGACAGGAAAGGGTTCAAGTAGGTGGCTTACAGTTTGGGGGGGGTGCCACAGGAGCAGTTCTCAGAAGCTGCCATGCCAATGGTGTGGAGGAAGGCCTGAGTTTTCACCCAGCCAATGTGAAGATGGTTCAGCCTGACCCTAGTGGGGTATGGGAGGGAGTGCCCAGCAGGGTCAGGGCTCAGGGGTGTAATTGTGCAAGATGGAATTATCACCCTCCCATTCCTTGCACCACTGATCCATGACTTAATTGGGGGTGAAGGGGATGCTGTTCTCAAGCTCTGCAGCACATACAGCAAAGTGCTTGCAGTTAAGGCACAGTTGAGTATTAACTTCAGTGATGTTTGGCACCAGACTGACTGGGATACAAGATTTCTCCATGAGTTGGAGAACCAGGTGGTTCCTTTGGATGCTGGCAGGCGGAATGCCTGCAACAACAGGCAGCATAGCAGAGGGAGTGGGAGCCATGCATCCAGAGATAAGTCTCAAGGAGTCATTTATCATGGCATCATGGCTGAGGTCTGGTAACTATGTGCCTAGACCAGAGCAGCATACTCTGCAGTGGAGAATACCAATGTGAGTGTTGATGTGCAAAGGGTGGTGAAGTTATGATAACAGTCTACAGCAAGCCTTTGTTCTTTGTACTTCTGATTTTGATCCTGTTTTTGGTTTTCTCATCTTACTCTTGCCTAAGCTAGTTCATATTGTTTGCTGATTGCCTAAATTTTGCCTGCACCTTGACCTTGATATTTGATGTCTTTTTCTTGTTAGTTTAATAAAGCTCTGTATACCCACACTTGTGTCCATTCCTGCATATGTGACACATACAGCAGTGCTTGAACATTTCTGAACCCTTTAGAATTTTCTATATTTCTGCATAAATATGACCTAAAACATCATCAGATTTTCACACAAGTCCTAAAAGAAGATAAAGAGAACCCAGTTAAACAAATGAGACAAAAATATTATACTTGGTCATTTATTTATTGAGGAAAATGATCCAATATTACATATCTGTGAGTGGCAAAAGCATGTGAACCTTTGCTTTCAGTATCTGGTGTGACCCCCTTGTGTAGCAATATCTGCAACTAAATGTTTCCAGTAACTGTTGATCAGTCCTGCACACCGGCTTGGTGGAATTTCAGCCCATTCCTCTGTACAGAACAGCTTCAACTCTGGGATGTTGGTGGGTTTCCTCACATTAACTGCTCGCTTCAGGTCCTTCCACAACATTTTGATTGGATTAAGGTCAGGACTTTGATTTGGCCATTCCAAAACATTAACTTTATTCTCCTTTAACCATTCTTTGGTAGAACGACTTGTGTGCTTAGGGTCATTGTCTTGCTGCATGATCCACCTTCTCTTGAGATTCAGTTCATGGACAGATGTCCTGCCATTTTCCTTTAGAATTTGCTGGTGTAATTCAGAATTCATTGTTCCATCAATGATGGCAAGCTGTCCTGGCCCAGAGGCAGCAAAACAGGACCAAACCATGATACTACCACCACCACCACCATGTTTCACAGATGGGATAAAGGCCCGGTCCCACTGCACTTACGGATGCAAAGAGGATGTAAAACGTAAAAAATTTTTGCCATCCGTTGGAAAACGCTATGCATCCGTTGTGTACTCATTGCATACGTGCTTCATACGCTCTATCCATCGAGCATCCGTCCACTGTGATTTCATCCGCGCAAAAAGTTTTGAGCTGCACAAAACTTTTAGAATGGATGAACTTTCCGCCGTGTACGATGTAAATCCACGACATATATGAGCAACAAACGTTCTATGTCCGTTATCATCCGTTAAACGTCTGCTGTATCCTCTCTGCATCGTCTGGGCATCCTCGCAACTCACATCCACTGCAGCTGAAAACGGAAAGAGGGAGGAAAGATAAGGTACATGAAACGTCTATTCATCATTAGTAGCACGGAAATAGAAAGGATGTAAGCGTATGCATCTCGTATATAAAGTATTCAAAACGGACAAAGCGTTTATATCTGGGATGTATCTCGTATATTTAGGATGTCTGGAGTATGTTGTTAGGACTAGGACTGTTTTGGCCTCTAGAGGCCGCTGTTATTTCCTTTTCATGTCGTGTTTATTTTGGCCTCTAGAGGCCGCCACTGTTCCTGTGTCTTGTGTTTGTGTTAATTGCCTAATTATCTTCACCTGTGTCCTTAATTAGTTTGTCTATTTATACCCCTGAGTTCAGTCCTCTTGTCACGGAGTCTTTGTGCTGTTATGTTTATCTCCAGTTTCCTTTGTACTGTGTTTTTTGATCTTCTTAGCTTTTGAATTTTTGCACTTTGCTTTTCTTTTGGATTATACTCTTTGGTTTTTTTTTTTGTCTTTTGTTTTGCCCTGTATATAGTGTATATAGTTTAAATAAACCTTTTGATTCTTTTTCTACTTCCGCCTCACGCCTCTGCATTTGAGTCATCCCCCTGGTGGCCTAGTGGGGGTTTGCTGGATTATCACACCAACGAACCAGGTTCGAATCCCAGCAAAACCCTAACAGAAAGACTCCGTCATGACCGACTCAGCAGAGGCTGCTTCAACTGTCTACCCGGCCAACCTTCAGGGAATTATGGCAGCTTTGACACGCTTCGGAGCGACCATGGACGCTCATGGACGTACGCTCACCAGCCAACGTGAGGCCCTCGCTCGCCACGAGGAACTGCTTCAGCAAATTGGGAAAACCCTGGCACAGCTGACATCTCTGCCTGCATCTCCTGCTCCTGATCCAGTTCCTGCTCCTGATCCAGCTCCCACTCCTGCTCCAGTGCCTCCTGCAATGCTGCCTTCTTCACCTCGCGAACCCAGCCTTCCTGCACCACAGAGGTATGACGGCAAGCACAGTGAGTGCCGAGAGTTCCTTACCCAGTGTCAACTCACCTTTGAGCTTCAGCCTACCACCTACACTAAGGACCTTCCACTGCGGGTGGAGAACCGCAAGCTTGCTCCTCGCTACATTGGCCCCTTCAAGGTGGTGCGCAGGGTGAACCCTGTCTCCTACCGGCTCCAGTTGCCCCGGACTCTGAGGATCAACCCCACTTTCCATGTTTCCCTGTTACAGCCCGTACTGACGTCTACGTATGCCCCTGCCCCTAGGAACCCCCCACCCCCCCGCATCTTCCAGGGGCAGACTGTGTTCACTGTGAATCGCCTGCTTGACTCCCGCCGGGTCCGCGGCGGGTTGCAATATCTGGTGGACTGGGAGGGCTATGGTCCTGAGGAGCGCTGCTGGGTTCCTGCTCGGGATGTCCTTGATAAAGAACTATGTCGGGACTTCCATTCGGCCCATCCGGATCGCCCTGGGAACGTCAGGAGACGCTCCTAGAGGGGGGGGTCCTGTTAGGACTAGGACTGTTTTGGCCTCTAGAGGCCGCTGTTATTTCCTTTTCATGTCGTGTTTATTTTGGCCTCTAGAGGCCGCCACTGTTCCTGTGTCTTGTGTTTGTGTTAATTGCCTAATTATCTTCACCTGTGTCCTTAATTAGTTTGTCTATTTATACCCCTGAGTTCAGTCCTCTTGTCACGGAGTCTTTGTGCTGTTATGTTTATCTCCAGTTTCCTTTGTACTGTGTTTTTTGATCTTCTTAGCTTTTGAATTTTTGCACTTTGCTTTTCTTTTGGATTATACTCTTTGGTTTTTTTTTTTGTCTTTTGTTTTGCCCTGTATATAGTGTATATAGTTTAAATAAACCTTTTGATTCTTTTTCTACTTCCGCCTCACGCCTCTGCATTTGAGTCATCCCCCTGGTGGCCTAGTGGGGGTTTGCTGGATTATCACACCAACGAACCAGGTTCGAATCCCAGCAAAACCCTAACATATGTCTAGAGTATGTAGAAGGACACCTAGCGGACAATCGGTCTGCATCCGATATACATCCGCGCAACATCCCCTTTGTTTCCGTTAGGCGTAGGTGATGCATCCCCTTCATCCGCTATGCATCCGCTCTTTCTGCTATGTGTCCGCTTCTCAGTTATCACCGGTAACCCCTTCGGAGCTGTCCACTTCCATCCGCTTTCATCCGCTAGGCTTCCTATGAACATGCGTTTAACATCCCCGCTATATACTACCCACGTCCGTTCTTTTCCGTTCTGTTTTCGCCAATTTTGTCCATTTCTGGAGCAGATGAAATCGGATAGAGCCACCCCCGAAATTTTGCTTGTCCGCTGTGTCCTTTTTGCATACGTTTTGTGTCCATCGGCCAGTGGGACCGGGCCTTAAGGTTCTTATGCTGGAATGCAGTGTTTTCCTTTCTCCAAACATAATGCTTCTCATTTAAACCAAGAAGTTCTATTTTGGTCTCATCCATCTGCAAAACATTTTTCCAGTAGCCTTTTGGCTTGTCCACATGATCTTGAGCAAACTGCAGATGAGCAGCAATGTTCTTTTTGGAGAGCAGTGGCTTTCTCCTTGCAATCCTGCCATGCACACCATTGTTGTTCAGTGTTCTCCTGATGGTGGACTCATGAACATTAACATTAGCCAATGTGAGAGAGGCCTTCAGTTGCTTAGAAGTTACCCTGGGGTCCTTTGTGACCTCACTGACTATTACACACCTTGTTCTTGGAGTGACCTTTGTTGGTCGGCCACTCTTGGGGAGGGTAACAATGGTCTTGAATTTCCTCCATTTGTACACAATCTGTCTGACTGTGGATTGGTGGAGTCCAAACTCTTTAGAGATGGTTTTGTAACCTTTTCCAGCCTGATGAGCATCAACAACGCTTTTTCTGAGGTCCTCAGAAATCTCCTTTGTTTGTGCCATGATACACTTCCACAGAACTGTGTTGTGAAGATCAGACTTTGATAGATCCCTGTTCTTTAAATAAAACAGGGCGCCCACTCACACCTGATTGTCATCCCATTGATTGAAAATACCTGACTCTAATTTCACCTTCAAATTAACTGCTAATCCTAGATGTTCACATACTTTTGCCACTCACAGATATGTAATATTGGGTCATATTCCTCAATAAATAAATGGCCAAGTATAATATTTGTGTCTAATTTGTTTAACTGGGTTCTCTTTATCTACTTTTAGGACTTGTGTGAAAATCTGATAATGTTTTAAGTCATATTTATGCAGAAATATAGAAAATTCTAAATGGTTCACAAACTTTCAAGCACCACTGTAGCGCTGAAGGTAAATGCTAATGCGACCACAAATGGTCTTTATTTGTACAATCCCAATTCCAAAATAGTTAGAACACTGTTTCAAATGAAAAACAAAATGCAAGGATTTGCAAATCCTTTTCAACCAATCATCAAATGAATACAATACAAAGACAAGATATTTAATGTTGAAACTGATAAACTTTATTGTTTTTATAAATATACACTCATTCTGAATTTGATCCATGCAATATGTTCCAAAAGTTTGGGATGTGACAACAAAAGACTGGGAAAGTTGTGGAATAGCTCAAAAACACCAGTTTGGAACATTCTACAGGGAAACAGTTTAATTGGTTCTTGGAAAGGCTCAGTCATTCACAAGCAAGGATGTGGTGAGGTTGACCATTTTGTGAAATAGTCCAAGAGTTTAAGAACATTTTTTTCAACATACAATTGCAAGGAATTTATGTATTTTACCATCAATAATCCATAATATCATTAAAAGATTCAGAGAATCCAAAGACATCTCTGCACATAAGGGGCAAGGCCGAAAACCAACATTGGACACCTGTGACCATCAATCCCTCAGGTGGCACTGCACTGAAAACTGACATGATTGTATCAAGGGTTTGTATCAACATTACTACATGGGTTGAGGAACAACTTGGAAAACCGTTGTTGGTAAACAGCATCCCAACTCTTTCGGAATCGGGGTTGTAAATAATTATATATAATCTATTGACTCTCCCTAAATTGACAACCTCCAGTCCACCCGCTGGCCACTTTATTAGGTACACCCATAGACCTGTTATTTTTTGCCGTTCTAATCAGCCAATTCCTTGACAGCAGCACAATGCATAAAATCATGCAGATACAAATCAAGAGCTTCAGTTAAAGGTGGAGTACGAGATTTTGGAATAACGGTTCCTGCAAGCCATATTTTGAAAAGAAACACGCCCGCCCTCGCCATGCTCCCACCCCCCGCGTCTCCACCCCTCCTCCCCCTTATAAAGCCTGAGAAAGTCAGGCTTTATAATGGGTGTCTATTGCGTTACACACCAGTGGAGCTCGTTAAGTTAGAGTGTAGAGAGCTTGGAAAAATAGCTCAAACTTTCTCATTTAAACTGTGTTTTCAGCCCCAATTTTCACTCCACACACATAATTTTCTCAAAAGTAGTAGCCAGATTCACACGATGTGTCTACCTACACGATAGGACTTGCAGTTTTTGAATCAGAAGCCTAAAAGTGAGGAGAGGGCAGGCGCGCAGTAGCCTGGGCCCGCCCATCCTAAGTGTGACGCAACACGAGGGCCTGTTGCGAGCTTAGTCTGGCAAGGCAAGCTATCTCCAGCTCTTCCAAGCTCCCGAAAAATCGGGAGCCAATCAACTTTGAGCATCTCCAACGGCCCTGGGTAGAGGCGTGTTCAAGGCAGTGACGTAGTAGAACTGCGACCGGAAGCCATAGATTGTTTACAGAATCTATGCCGGAAGCGCTTCATTCACTAGAAACATTACGAACATGGAGCAGTGGCAAGCCTTTGACACAGCAGTAGATGCTGTATTGAAAGCATTCAACGGGAAGTTCTCATTGAAAACGGAGCAAAGAGCAGCCCTGGAGGTATTTATCTTCTTCCTATTACTCAAGCAGTTTCCGTCGAGTCACACACGTCAGAGGAAAGAGTGATGTGATTGGTTTAAGCTTCGTCACAGCCTTTTCTGGCTTCGACCAGTAGCAAACTGAGGCATTTCAGGAAGGCGGCTCAACCACGCCTTTGGGAAACGGTTGGGCTTAATATCTTTGCCAGACCAAATGCTCGCAGAGCTTTGAAGTCGCGTTAGCCAGACTAGGCGTAGGTAAATCCCCGTTGTTTGGAGGGAGCACACTGAGAAAATCCTGTGCTTTCTGTGTGACACTCTGCTCGTAGTGCACGGGTTGGGGGAGGGGCTGCTCGCTCTCTCTCTCACACACACACACACACACACACACACACACACAGAAGGGACGGGCTGCTCGCAGGCTTCAGTCTGATTGACGTGTCAGTATCCAATCATTTTGAGGTGGTACCTCGATAGGATTTGATGGCGTTTTTCCTTCATTTTACACTGTAGACTGGATTAAAATATTTCGTTTTTGGGTCAAACCTTCTATTGTACTGCTTGCAACATGGGTGTGAGGAGCTTTTCAAGCAATATGGTAAAAAATACTCCTGAAAAAATCTCGTACTCCACATTTAATGTTCACTTCAAACATCAGAATGGGAAAAATTGTGATCTCAGAGTGTGAGGGCATGGGTGTTGGTTTGAGCCAGATGGAGTGGTTTGAGTATTTCAGAACCTGCTGATCTCTTGGGGTTTTCATACACAGCAGTCTCTAGAGTTTACACAGAATGGTGCAAAAATAAAAAAAAGAAAATTGAGTGAGTGAGTGACAGTTCTGTGGGTGGAAACAAATGCCTTGTTGATAAGAGAGGTCAGAGGAAAATGGTCAGATTGGTTTGCACTGCCAGGAAGGATATACTGTAGTAACTCACAGCAATTCTTTACAATCGTTGTGAGCTGAAAAGCATCTTAGAATGCAACAGCAGAAGACAACATTGGGTTCCACGCCTGTAGCCAAGAACAGGAATCTTAGAATCAAGAACAAGTTCCTATTAAAGTGGCTGGTTAATGTACCGTATATGACAGCATTAAACGGAGGTCATAACTCGCTACTGTACTACATTAAGTGCTAGGAACATTTTTGTGTATATTCCAGGGCCTTTTCTCTCTCTGTCGACTTGTTAGATCACCTCTCTATCTTGGTGTTCCATTATGAAACATGTTCCACATGTTTTACAAATAAAGCATTGCTTAAGAACCTGGTGACTTATCCAGATTATACTCCTCCTCTCGCCCATAGTCAGCTGGGATAGGCTCCAGCTTGCCTGTGACCCTGCACAGGATAAGCGGTTATGGATGATGGATGGATGGATGGATGGATGGGCATTGCTTAAGAATCCAGACCAGCACACACACACACACACATAAACACACAAACTCCATCACAAGCAAATGTGTTTCAGAACATCTTATACATTGATCAGATGCTTTAACACACTATAGGGCAAATTTCATGCAAATATTTCTGCTTCTCTTTTCTGATGCATCTGATTTCACTCTTTCGCTTCCCTTGTGTTCAGGAGAGTGATCACTCTTGCACTTTCTCACTATTGACATGTGCATGAGCCGTCACTGTTCCACTGGCATTTCTTATAGGATGCAGACAGAATGCCATTTCCCCTGACAACTTGTTAATTTTTAAGGGGTGATGGATTCAGGAGATGGATCAGGACAAAGTCGATAGAAAAGTGTAGGGAAAACAAAAGCAGGAGATTAAGTATGTGTCAAACAGAGAATGAAGTGTGTAAGGGGAAAATATCGATCAGGATGGTCTGGGTCTGTGACTTGGGTTTGAGAAAATGAAGTACTAGTTAAGGTTCAACTGCTACTGGAACCACACACACACACACACACACACACACACGTAAACAAAACAAAAATCCTCAGCACCTATTATATATTGTATTTTATACTCACTGGCCACTTTAAACTTTACACCTACTTTTTAATGCAATTATCAAATCAGCTAATCATGTGGCAATAGCATAATACATACAATCATGCGAAAAGGGTTTGACTTAAAACAGTAATGGTGGCAATATCTCAGCAGCAGCTTGACATTTTGCCTTCATATTCACCTCATGGTCCTAATGGCTTCTGGTCTTCAAAAAGTGCAAAAAATGCTTGGCCTCATGCAATCAGCTGACTGAAGCAATATTTAGATTATTAGCTCATCTGGCCGACAGGTGATGAGCTTATGCCATCATGTGTTGTCTGTTGTCCATCTGATATTTGTTGTTCTCATTGTCTTTTGTCCATCTGGCATTGTCCACATTTCATGAAAATTGCTTCTTCTCTCTCAATTCTTCACCATTTTTCATTCTTTTTGGCAGGAAGATAGGTCTGGCTGGGGTGCATATAACTTCTACCCAGATTTACTTAATTACCTCACCCGTGACAGAGTAAACAGGATGATGTATTGTAATCAGTGTGGTTTGTTTGTGTGTCTGCCTGTTAACAATCTAGCATTTAGACCGTTGCACCGATTGACTTCAAATTTTCAGGGTAGGTGGGCAATGGTCCATAGATTCCCTGATTAAATTTTGGGGGTAATCGGCTCAAGGTGAAGATCAAGGTCACCAGAAAGGTCAATCTTTTGGTCAAAATAACATTTTCCATTATTACTCAAAAACGGCTGCCGATAGACAGATGTTTACTATTATGAGCATATAGGAATGCCCATATGACCTTTCACTTGGCACCATGATCTTTGACCTTGAGTGACCTTGAAAGGTCAAACTTAAGGTCACAGATTTTCAGAGGGTGATAACTTGAAAACGGTTGATGGTAGACATATATTTACCATTATCAACTTATAGGAAGTGTCATATGGGCTTTCATTTGGTACCATGATTTTTGACCTTGAGTGACCTTGAAAGGTCAATCATAAGGTCATGGGTTTCCAAAGGGCTATAACTTTATAATGGTTAATGATAGCCAGATGTTTACCATTATCAACATATGAGAAGTCCCATATGGGCTTTCAGTTTCTGCCATGACTTTTGACCTTGAATGACTTTGAAATGTCAAACTCAAGGTCATGCGTTTTCATAGGACTATAATCTGACAGCTGATGATTGAGACATATTGCAATTATCAACATATACAGTTGTGTTCAAAATTATTCAACCCCCAATGCTGTAAAGGGTTTTAGGGAATTCAGTGTACATTTGTAATTGTGTTCATAATGACATCTTACAAGGACTTGTTAAAGAACCAAATGCAACTAAAATGACATCAACTGCTTTTGTAATAAAGTATTAAATGGCCTTTTTGTGATTTCTTCATTGACACAATTATTCAACCCCTTTAAGACTACCACTCTTAAGAACAGAGGTTAATTCAAGTGTTTTCAATCAGGTATTGAAAACACCTGTGGATGTCAACGAGCATCAATCAAGCATAATAAGCACCAATTAGGCAGATTTAAAAGGACTGTGATACTCAGCTCCTTCTAGACATTTACTGGTGTGTTGACAAACATGGTGAAGGCAAGAGAATGGTCCCAGAAGACAAGAGAAGAGGTTATTTCTCTTCACAAGAATGGCAATGGCTATAAGAAGATTTCCAAAATGTTAAACATTCCAAGAGATACTATCGGAAGCATCATCTGTAAATTCAAGGCAAAGGGCACAGTGGAAACTCTACCTGGTCGTGGCAGAAAGAAGATCCTGATGGCGACTGCTGTGCGCTACCTGAAGCGCCAGGTGGATAAAAATCCCCGTGTGACTGGTGAGGAACTGAAAAAAGATCTGTTAGATGTGGGCATTGAGGTTTCAGCACAGACAATAAGGCGCACACTGCGTAATGATGGCCTCTATGCCAAAACTCCCAGGCGCACCCCCTTGCTGACTCCAAAGAATAAGAAATGTCGACTGCAGTATGCCAAAAGTCATGTGGACAAGCCACAAAAGTTTTGGGAAAGTGTTCTGTGGACTGATGAAACTAAATTAGAACTGTTTGGGCCCATGGACCAGCACTATGTTTGGACCAGGCCTATGAAGAAAAGAACACCTTGCCTACTGTGAAGCATGGTGGGGGGTCAATTATGCTTTGGGGTTGTTTTGCTTCTAATGGTACAGGGAAGCTTCATCATGTGCAGGGTACCATGAATTCTCTTCAGTACCAGGAAATCTTGGAAGAAAATGCGATGGAGTCTGTCACAAACCTGCGGCTTGGGAGACGTTGGACCTTTCAACAGGACAATGATCCTAAGCACACATCCAAGTCCACTAGAGCATGGTTGAAGATGAAGGGCTGGAACATTCTGGAGTGGCCATCGCAGTCACCAGACTTAAATCCGATTGAGAACCTCTGGTGGGACCTAAAGAAGGCAGTTGCAGCGCGCAAGCCTAAGAATGTGACTGAACTGGAGGCTTTTGCCCATGAAGAATGGGCTAAGATACCCGTTGGTCGCTGCAAGACACTTGTGTCAAGCTATGCTTCACGCTTGAAAGATGTTATAACTGGAAAAGGATGTTGTACTAAGTACTAAGAATGAATGTCACTTGGGGGTTGAATAAAACTGATAATGATGTGAGCACAGAAAAGACATTTGTGGCCATTTTATTATAAATGTTATGTTATATTTGTCTAATTTACAAGTGCCTCTTTGATTTAATTGTAAATAAGATGACTGAAATGATCAAAATCAATGTCAAACTGGCCAAAACACTTAATTTCAGTGGGGGTTGAATAATTGTGAACACAACTGTAGGTATAAAATAAGTGCTGCCAGGTGAGGTTTGTTTTGCCTGTCAACAGTTGTTACAATTATTAATGTGCTTATGGACTAATTAAGTCTTAATGAGCAGCTCAACAAAAATAGCTTCTTCTCGGTCAATTCTATGCCATTTTGGATTCTTTCTGGCAAATACATAGGTATTCCTAGGGTGAACATAGCTTCTATATATAGCTTGTATATAGTGTATATAGCTTGCAACATTTATTGCGCAAGGTGGCCCACTTTAGATCGTTCCTTCTGGACTAGACGGGGCCAGAGTGAGCTGTCAGTGACAGCCTCGTTTTTGTTGCAAACCTTCAGCTCAAATCATTCCTTTGTCTTTCAGCAGTGTGATTGAGATACATTGGACACATTAATTTATTCCTAGAGTAGTCTCATATAGATCGCATACAAAAACATCTTTAAAGTGTGCAGAGCACCTGTGACAAACCCCAACACACACACACACACACACACACACACACACACACACACACACACACACACAGTTCATGATGGAGGTATAACACGGTTTAAAATGAACTATACAGTATATCATTTGCTTTCACTACGGGCAGGATGTTTGCAGGATGGAAGCTGAATAAAATATTTATGTCTTTAAGTCCTCTGTAATTCTGCAGTAACCATCTGTAATCTCCTGCTTCTTGGTCCATGGACGGAAATAGACCCAACTAGTCTAGTTCAGCAGTCACTCTCCTAAGGGCATAGTAAATAAATGAATAAGTAAAAAAAAAAAAACTCCCTCCCACCCAAAACAAAACAAACAAACAAAAACCCTTTCTATTAGCTGATTTTCATTCACAGTTGGGGGCAAATCATGGAGTCTTATTAAGTATGTTTATAAATAAGAAGTGCTTCTACGTACGACAAAATTGCTATTTATCACATGTCCATATGCACTGTTGTACACAGTTGACACTGATAAACCCAACACATTCTGTGTTCTACATACAACATTTCCTGTGAGGACACACACATTAATCATGATATACAGTATGGTAAACAACTTCCCTTTAAAATGGTGATTTACTGTTACTTGTTTGCAATCCACTGACCTATTTGCATTTAGAATCCTGTGATAGTGTGAAAATCACGATCACAGTTTACATGAAAACTTAGATGTTTTGTGTGTGCATGTGCATCAAAACTATAACATATGGAGCATAAATTGAATTATGTGGTAAGGAAAAAAAGTGTTAAACAAAATATGTTTGATTATTTTAGATTCTTCAAAGTATCCAGTGTTGACCTTGATGATGCTTTGGACACTACTGGCATTATCTTAACCAGCTTCATGAGGTAGTCACCTGGAATGCTTTTCAATTAACAGGTAGTTTGTGGAATTTCTTATCTTCTTAAAGATAGGGGTCATTCTATAATTAGGAGTACATGTCATGTCCATTGGTTGTAATTTCAATTTTACTAACTATTCACTCAAAGCCCTGATCAATTTTACATCAGGACATGTTTCTCTTTTATTTAATACAAAAAAGTCAACAGATCCCATCATTTATTTTGCAAAAAAATGCATATACTATACTAGAATTTGTTGTTTTTATGCTGTCCGATTTGCCAAATTTCAGGTTTGGCTCTTTAGATTAATATTAAATTACATGCTTTTGCATAAGAAAATCATAAATATTTGTTAAAAATAATATGACAAAGGTGTTTTATAATCTATTTTTTCTCATTCATATACATTAACAAATTTGTGTGTGTCCGAGAAATCACTGTCAACCATGTTACCCACTGAAACCCCCCCCATAAATCTGCAATGGTTTGTTCTTAAGTCACATGTCCAACACCATGTGATGTCATCCCCTTTTTGGAGGGAAATTTGAAGACAGAGTGGTAAGTCTTTACTTCTCCTCTTCAATATTTTATCAATATTATTGTATACACAGAGTAGATTAATTGATGGTCAACTGTGTTATCCAACACAGTTGGGCCCTGTACTACGAACGGAGGTTAACCTACCCAGAAGTAACCCAGGGTTCCCCCGCTAAACCGGGGTTGACAAAACCTGGTTATCTTGTTTGGGGTTAAACGGTACTACGACGCCAGTTATGAAGTTGATTTGTTGAACCTGGTTTAACCTAATCAGGGTTAATGCGCGTTCACGTTAAAGGGGAGGTTATCAGCGCAAATCACCACTGTTCACAATGGCACGGTCACCGTACTTCACGGAGGAAGAATGCGCTGTCATAATGCAAAGCTACGAGGAGTTCAAAACAACATTAAGAGCAAAATCTAACACAGCGGCTGCCAATAAGGAGTGGCAAGCATGTTGGCAATGAATTGCCGATCGGGTAAATGCGCAAGTACATTCTTCCTTCTACATGTTCCAGAACAGAAGTATAGGATGAGAAAGTCACAGAAAATGGTCCTTCGACATGGCCCCAGTCATATATAGCTTGTTTAATGTCCGAAAAATCCTGAATAAAATTTGGTATGGTAAATTCATGGAGTAGCCTACTTAAGCTGATATGTGCACAGAGTCACATGAATTAGGATGACTGACTGTTCAGTCCCTTTGACTACGTTGGTGTATGTCCTGTGAACATTTCAGAGGCAACAGCAGTGCCAAACGCACCTGGCAACAGGTGAAAATGAAATATAAAAACATCATTCATAATGGTAAGTGTGTGTGTGTGTCGTTCTTTTTCTGTATTGTGTTTCAGATGAAAAAGCTTTTGCCCAAGGACAAGAAGTAGGCTAAACAGCATTTGCCTTTTATTTATTCAAGTTTTATCTGTTTGCCTAATAGTTCAAATTGTTTTGTATATAGTTTATAATGTAGTTGTGTGATATTAATGATAATATTGTGGGAAAACTACTTTGCACGGACGTTCATTTAATTTATTCTATCGTCATTTTGTTTGTTCTATTTTTGTGTATTTTATTTATTTATCTGTTTGTCTAGTTGTATCCAGGGGTTAAATTGGGATTGGTTATGTGGGGGGGCTCTGCCTCGTACCCGCCCCTGCCCCCGCCGCCCTGCCCCAATATACTTTTTGGAAAATAACCCTCTAATTTGATAACCATATCATATTGCACAGAGATATACACCTTATCTGTGTGTTGTAGGCCTATGTGTGTCTTGTAGTGCCCCCCTACACATTATGGCAGTTTGAATGTAGATTGGTTGGCCAATGTAACAGATTGTACAGGTTGTTGTACATTGGTTTGAAGGAAATGATTAGTGGGGGGTCTGGGGGTCCTCCCCCAGAAGTTTTTTATTATCATACATGTTATTTGCTGAATTCTGGTGCATTTTAATAAGTTGTTAGCTGACTTTACAGAGGTAGGTTGAGCAATATCATGTTAAATCTTGTCACATGCCTACAGGTGAAAAATGTGAAGGAGAAATGTTCAGTGAGAAAATTTGAAGGCTTGCACAATCTTAAACCAAAACAGTTGATTTATTTTGGAGGATAAATGTTAAATATGCCAAAACACTGTCAGTCAAATTGTCAATCAAATATATTCATGCAGTGAATGCAACCAAATACAAACACTTTAACATTGGAAGCATTTATTATTATTGTTATTATTATGTATTCAATTATTTATTTGGCATGTGGTGCTTTTTGTATTGTCTAGAACATACATAAGATGAGCATATTATAGCAGCAAAATAGAAGCACAATCATTTGAATGCAGCAAAACTTTTGCTGCATTCAAATGATTGTGCTTCTATTTTGCTGCTATAATATGCTCATCTTATGTATGTTCTAGACAATACAAAAAGCACCACATGCCAAATAAATAATTGAATACATAATAATAACAATAAAAATTACACTAATAATACACTAATAATATTAACAATAAATAATAATAAATTAACATTAAATTAAATATTAACAATAAATAATAAAACACTAATAACAATACAGTGAACATAATCATTATCATATTTTTTATTAAAAACAAAATATCAAATAATGCTGAAGAGGGGAAAAAATAATACTGATCTAAATATGTTGTGTTTTTATTTTTAGACAGTATGTGTTTTGCTAAACACATACTGTCTAAAAATAAAAACACAACATATTTAGATCAGTATTATTTTTCCCCTCTTTAGTATTATTTGATATTTTGTTTTTAATAATAAAAAATATGATAATGATTATCTCCCCCTTCCCCCTGGCTAATTTCTGTTGATAACTGGGGACTATGGAAATTGAACTCACCAAATGCACAGACAGTTCGTTCAAGCACCTCTGATGGATTAGGATCGTATGCAGGTAAAAGGGGAGACGGTGTACGGAGAAAATTATAAACAAGTCACAATGCTGAAACACAAGCCCAAAAACCTGCAAACCACGACTTCTGATTTTTTTTTAAAGCGAGCTCACAAAAAAAGAAACCCCAAAGTTGCTTATAAAAAGCGAAATTGGCAACCCACGCAGTGTTCCAGAAACCAGAATCTCTGATCGCAAGTTCTGTTCTAAATAGCTTTGACAGGTCGTCTTGTTATCAGGAAAACTATGATCTATCTCATAAAAGTCATGGGTTTATTGATTAATAAAACGATATTTAATTATTCAGAACTGAAAATTGTGAAAAGGGTTTGTTGCTTTTGATGTGTGCGTGATCATATGCCATCCGCTCCGAGCTTATGTGCCGGGGCTCAGCCCCGGACAGCCCCGGCCCAATTTAACCCCTGGTTGTATCTATTTTTCTAATAATATATTTTTTGCATTAATTGTTTTTTCCTATTAAAATAATCTTGTGTTCTTGTTATAACTTTATCTATTTATCTGACTGTTTAGTTGTATCTATTTTTGTTACAATTTCAATATTTTTAATATAAGTTTTTTTCTATTAAAATGTTCTTGTGTTATATTTATTGTAGTTGTATCTATTTTATATCTCAGACTTAAATATTTTTGTAAAACAAGTGTTTTTCTATAAAATATTCTTGCATTCTTGATAACTATGTTCTTGAGTGGGTTCTTTTTTTTTTTTACAGAAAAGCCGTTCTGCATGGACATTCATTGAAGCCCTCATTGTTTTTTAATGGTTATTTATGAGCGTTTAGGGGTTACAATAATGTAAGTCTAGGTTGCTTTATATAAAAGGTATGTCCAGAAATATTGTCACTGTCTAAGCAGAGGGATCTGGCTTCTTTAGACGCTGTCTTCTTAAAACTGAATAAATATTTAAAAAGAGCCAAATGAGCCAGTCTTTTGAACAGCTCTTTTCAAAGAACGGATCACAAAGATGCGGATCCCATCAAAGAGCCATAAATCCCATCTCTAATCTGCGCTCCGATATCGCACGGGTCATCCAGGTATGCTGGCATTGTCTCTAGAGGAAATGTCGGTGGAGAGGTGGTGTTTAAAAAGGGTGTGGTTAATCGGAAACCTCGGGTTAACCAAGAACATAACCTGAGACGAGCAGGTTTGAGATGCAGCGTAAGTTGCCATGGCAGCATACCTCGGTTTGAACATAGCCAACTTTCGTAGTATGGGTTAATCGGGAAGTTACGCTGCACGTGATCAAGTTACTCTCGAAGTCACCCTGGTAAGCCAGAAAACCCGCTTCGTAGTACAGGGCCTTGGTCACTAGGAGTCAATGAGTGCTGTAAACAAACCCTTTTAATGAAGGCACAGAGAACCTACCAGCTGTAGTCAATCATGATCACTAACAGGAAGTTAAGAGGCCTTGGCAAGATAAGAGACATTTTGGAAGTTTCAGCACCTCTGAATTAATAATCTAATTGAGCGTATGTATTTTTTTTTATTCCTTATGTATAATTTTGACCCTGTGTTGATTTCAGAAAACCCAAAGAAAATTAAAACTTGTGCACCAAATTCTAGTGTTTTTTTTAATTAAAGATGTATGCTCTACATTCTGTCACAGAAAAGAACAGTTCAAAGAAATTATTGAAAGTGCAAATTGTCTTGCCACTATCTATCTCCATAGATAGTATTAATGTGTATTTTTAAATATACATATACGATATATATATATATATATATATATATATATATATATATATAAATTTTTTTCCCAAGACATTTTCACTTCCTAAAACGCCACGTTTTGCAGTGTTGGCTGATTTTGTTTTGCACCAGTCATACCATATCTGCAGAGATGTACTGTACAAGTTAAATGTGATATTTAAAGAAATTCCAGTGGGAGCTGATCAGTTTGAACTTTTATCTGCAGAGTTTTGTGCTGTGTATTATAAAACATGGCTTAAAACACAATGTGCTGTAGATTTGACACAAAAAATAAGTGTAGATTTTTTGTTTTCATGACTCATGCAAAAATGAGCAGTGTTTTATTCACGTGGCAAAGCGTATTCCCAGAGCTCCTCTGACACAGAAAGAAACTCATCTCTACAAATCCATCTTTTCTGAGCCTGTACAGAGAAAATGAAATGAGTACTGAAGGAGAAAATGATTTAAATAGAATGCCAAAATGAGATCACAGATGATATGATGAGAGAAGCTTGGCTGAAGTGTGTGTATGTTACTCTCTCACACACGCACACAAAAAAAAAGGTCCGATGACCATGCCCTCACGTGATGATTAGCTGCAACAGTGTTTAACCACAGCCCATTCCTGCTTAGTAAAACCTGATTCATAAGATCAGAATGGTAATAATAAAGTTGTTAAATATAGCTCCTTGACACAAAATACTTTGTCACGTACTACAGATGTTTATCATTGCAAAACCAGCATTTATATTAAAGAGCATATACAGGGTGGGCCATATCAGTACACAAAACAGTGTATACCTACTTTTGGCCCACCCTGTATATAGAGGATATTACACGGTTGCATGAAGTTTATCTTTGTTTGGTGAACATATTCAGTTAGAACAGTGAACAAGTGATATATTTTTCAACATGAGAAGATAAACTTTATATATTTGTGCAGCCATGTAATGTTCTTGATATTATTTGGACACAACCACAAAAAATACACAAGTAAATCAAAAGAATTTTAATTTTGAACTGGTTTGTCATTTTGACAACATGTATCAAATCAGAGGGAAAACACTGGCAGTGACGTTATCTAGAATGAAATATCGGGGATTATTCTGCATACGGACCACTTTTTCCATGGAATAAAAATGTATTATAATCCCTTCTAGTGAGTTTACTGATGGCATGCAATATTATTATATCACTTATCCTCCATGTATTACGCCACTCTCCCCAATGGAGAATGAGCGTGCAATATTGTTATAATATTGCACGTTGTCAAGACAACACAACGTCACACCTTGGAGCTCATGCGATGCTCCAATGGCAAAACTTTGCTGTTGGGCATGCACACAATCATTTATTTGTCAGCCAGGAAAGAGAGAAGACAGGGTTAATTCAGTTCTCAGATAAAGCACTAAATAAATAAACTGAAACTAAAGACATGCTGAACACCTGAAAGGCTACCAAACCTTCATTATATATTCTTCACGCATATTTACAAGAGAAAAACAGACCAATGGACATAAAAAACTGGAAAAGAGACACGTTGGAGATGTAAAACTTCCGTGCTAGTGAGTGACTGACAGTTTGTACACAAACGTGGCTGCGAAGTTTACTTCATTAAAAGCAGAAGATTTAGAGAGAATTTTGAAAGAAAAAGATGTGCTGAACACCCAAAAGTCTACCAAAACTTCACTGGATATTCTTCACACTTATTTACAAGAGAAAAACATATCAATGGACATCAAAAAACTGGAAAAGAGAGCAATAGCGGAAATATTGTCAGAGTTCTACTTGGAGGTGAGGAAAAGTGACAGAGACTTTTACAAGAGGACTTCACTTATGGACTTCACTCAGCAAAGCCGTTTTGTTTTGAACAACTGCAATGTGACAATTAACTATGACTAAAAGTAACTGTGAACTTGAACTGTCAACATGGATATAGCTTGTATACAGTATAAGTTGGGTTGCTGTTCAGGCTTTTTGGTCTTCTCCTGGGCAAGATGTTAAACTGCAGCCCCCTGCTGCCTTGTAGGGTTTGCTATTAGAGGCAAAGGCTAGGAGAGGGCGACTCCGAAACCAAACCCACCTGCTGCCTTGTAGGTTTTGCATTCCACACAAAGACTAGGGGAGCGAACCCCGAATGAAAAATCACCAGAGTGGGGCCCCATCAGGCAACCTGATGATGCGAGCATCCTCATCTTGGCAGCTCCTGCGACGAAGTTGGAACCAATCATATCGGCTCTTGTCTTTCCATTGGACCACCCCAACAACGTGGAGAGGGGGGACTGTGTGCTTGGGTGATACCTTGTCCTCCATATGCTATACCCAGGCTTTGTGCTCTGGAGAAGACACTCCAATGCCGCTTGCTTCAAGTGGCAGAAACAACACAGGAAGCAACAGTTACTGGTCATAAGCCTCATGCTTGTTTGGCGAAGAGCTAGGAGCCAGGGGTTGCTTCTGTTGGTGGGAGAGGCTATCGTAGTCTCACTGGGCAGCTATCACCTGCCTCAAGCTGAGCAGCCCCCAGCCAATAAGGTGCTGCCCCGCCACGGTCCACTAACTGCACTGGGTGTGTGCAGTTTAGGGTCAAACTGAAAAGCAGATCAATAAACCCTACACCACAAGCTATTAGAAGAAAACACCTTGCCCTAAAGTTGGGCACCGGGAAGATTAGGACAATGATGCCTGGCTTCACAGACAACCTACAAGATGTAGATGATGCTCAGAAAACAGCCATGATTGACTCTGAACTGAACAGACTGCAGATGGACATTGTTGCTCTTCAGGAATCAAGATGTCCAGAATCAGGATCCATCTGAGAAAAGAACTACACGTTCTTTTGGCAAGGAAAACCCACCAGTGGCAGATGAGAGCATGGCATTGGATTTGCTGTTCGCAATGCACTACTGAATGCTGTGGTTCCACCAACAGAAGACATGTGTTCTGAAAGGATCACCAATCTGTAGCTCCAGACTTCCGTAGGACCAGTAAGACTGATTAATGCTTATGCGCCCACACTGACATCATCCCAAGAAGCCAAAGACATGTTCTATGATGAGTTGAGTTCTGCCATCAGCCAAGTCTCCAACACAGAGCTCTTGTTCATCCTCAGCGA
Source organism: Neoarius graeffei (assembly GCF_027579695.1). Lineage (NCBI taxonomy): Eukaryota > Metazoa > Chordata > Actinopteri > Siluriformes > Ariidae > Neoarius > Neoarius graeffei. Next base: position 97,633,319 of record NC_083572.1, read on the forward strand.
TTTCAATGCCAGAGTAGGAGCAGATTACAACTCCTGGCCTACTTGCCTGGGACACTTTGGCATTGGTAAGATCAACAAGAATGGTCAATGCCTGTTAGAGCTCTGCTGCCACCACAGTCTGTGCATCACAAACACCTTCTTCAACTGCAAGCCTCAGCACAAGGTGTCATGGCGCCACCCCAGGTCCAAGCACTGGCACCAGCTCGACATGGTCCTCACCAAATGCTCAGATCTGTTAACTGTTAGGATCACCCAAAGCTACCAGAGTGCTGAATGTGACACGGACCATTCTCTAGTCTGCAGTTAAGTGAAGCTCCAAGTCAAGGGGATCCACTGCTCAAAGGAGACTGGGAGAGCATGTATAGATGTCTGCAAAACTCATATACAGTAGATAGTCGGCAAATTTAGAACTGCAGTGCAGGGATTTCTCATGGAACCCCCAACCATAAGTACAAAAGTGTGATGGGAGCACTTCAGAGGCAACATCCATGCATCCACAATGTCCTGCTTTGGAAAGAAAACAAGGAACTCAGCAGACTGGTTTGAAGCACACTCTCAAACCATGATACCCATCATTGATGAGAGAAACAGAGTGCTAGCAGCCCACAGAGCATCTCCTAGTGACCAAACCAAAGAAGCAGTGTGCCTTGCCCGCAGCAAAGTCTAGGCAACAGCCCGCCATTGAGCCAATGACTATTGGATGGAGCTATGCAGAAAGATCCAAACAGCAGCAGACACTGGCAACATCAGAGGCACGTATGAAGGCATCAAGCTGGCTGTCAGCCCTGTCCAGAAGAAGTCTGCTCTCCTGAAATCCATAGCTAGAGACATCATACAAGACCGAGCACTCCAAATGAAGCACTGGGTAGAGCACTACTCTGAGCTCTATGCTAGAGAAAACCAAGTCTCAGAAACAGCACTCAACACCATCGAACAGCTGCCTGTTCTAGAGGAACTTGATGAAGAACCAACAGAAGGAGAACTACTCAAGGCCCTGAAATCACTTGCCTCTGGTAAGGCACCAGGAAGAGATGGCATTCCAGCCAAAATCTTGAAATGCTGCCAGGAAGATGTTGTGCCAGAATTGCTCCATATTCTTCGCTTATGCTGGAGAGAAGGCCAAGTGCCATAAGACATGAGGGATGCTAACTTTGTAATGTTCTATAAGAACAAAGGCAACCGTTCCGACTGCAATAATTACTGCACTATCTCCCTTTGCTATGACATCACAGACTGGGATGTGCTGCTTAGCCCACACTGTGAGGACATAGAGAGGCTGACACACTGTCTGACAGATTACCTCAACTTCTGTGTAGACGTGGTCTCCCCCACTAAGACTGTATGGTGTTACCCTAATAACAAACCATGGGTAACACAGGAAGTCAAAGCTGTCCTCAACATGAAGAAGGCCACCTTCAGGAGCAGTGATAGGGAGGCGATGAAAGCAGCACAGCAGGAGGTGAAATGCTGCATGAGGGAAGCTAAGAACAGCTACAGGAGAAAGGTGGAGCAGAAGCTGAAGGAGAACAGCATGAGGGAGGTCTGGGAAGGTGTGAAAACCATCACAGGCCACAATACAAAGACCAGAGTCGTTGAGGGGACAGTGGAGAAGGCGAACAAGTTGAATGACTTCTTCAATCGGTTCAACCAGCCCACATCCCCCCACCCTCTCCCTCACTGCAGCCATCTCTCATTCTTCCCTCAACACACCTCCCCCCAGTCATCACAGCAGCCCCCTCCTCCCCCACCTCAACACAGACTCCTCCATGCATTACTGCAGACCAGATCAGAGGTCAACTGAGGAAGCTTCACCCCAGGAAAGCAGCAGGCTCAGACAAGGTGTGTCCACGACTACTGAAGACCTGCGCTGCTGAACTGGGTGAACCACTCCAACGCATCTTCAACCTCAGCCTGCAGCTGGGGAGAGTGCCAACCCTCTGGAAGATATCATGTATTGTTCCAGTTCCCAAAAAGAATCGGCCCAGCGAGCTGAATGACTTCCGACTGGTGGCGCTTACTTCACATCTGATGAAGACGTTGGAGCAGCTCTTCCTCAGCCTCCTCAGACCCCAGGTACAACATGCCCAGGACTGTCTGCAGTTTGCGTATTGGGCAGGTGTTGGTGTGGAAGACGCCATCTTCTACCTGCCCACTCGCATCTGGATAAGGGAAATGGCACAGTGAGGATCCTCTTCTTGGATTTCTCAAGTGCCTTCAACACCATCCAGCCCCTACTGCTTCAGGACAAACTGAACAGGATGTGAGTGGTCCCCTGCCTGGTCACCTGGATCTCCAGCTACCTCACTGACAGGCCGTAGTATGTCAGGCTGAAGGACATCACATCTGACACTGTAATTAGCAGCACTGGAGCACCCCAGGGCATGGTGCTGGCCCCTCTTCTTTTCACCCTGTACACCGCAGACTTCTGCTACAACTCAGAGCTGTGTCACATTCAGAAGTTTGCCGATGACACAGCCATTGTTGGGTGTATCAGTGACAACAGAGAGGAGGAGTATAGGAGCCTGGTGAGGGACTTTGCTGTGTGGTGCAACAGGAACCATCTGCAGCTCAACACCTCGAAGACCAAGGAGCTGGTCATTGACTTTGGGAGGTCCAGACCAAGGTCACGACCAGTTCTGATTGAGGGAGTTGAGGTGGAGGCTGTGGATTCCTACAAGTACCTCGGGCGGTGGCTGGACAGCAAGCTGGACTGGACTTGCAACACCAATCACTTATACAGGAAGGGACAGAGCAGTCTATACTTCCTTAGGAGGCTGCAGTCCTTTAACATCTGCAGGAAACTCCTGTGGATGTTCTGTCAACCTGCAGTCGCCAGTGTCCTGTTTTACACCGTGGTGTGCTAGGGGGGCAGCACATCCAAGGAGGACACATCCAGGCTGGACAAACTGATCAGGCGGGCCGGCTCTGTGGTCAGCATGAAGCTGGACTCTCTGGTGATGGTGGCAGAGAAGAGGTCTATGGACAAACTATTGAACACCATGGATGATGCCAGTCACCCTCTGCACACCATCATCAGCAACCAGAGGCACCTGTTCAGTGACAGAATGCTCTTTCCCAAGTGCAGGACAAACAGACTCAAAAACTCCTTTGTCCCTCACGCCATCAGACTGTACAACTCCTCTCTGGGGGGGAGGAGGGGTAACAGGAGGACAGAGGATGGGAAGGAGCAGTAGACTAGCCTAGCAATAAGCAATATTGGACAATGTGCAATATAATGTGCAATATCTCTCCTGCTCCCCCCACACACACACACACACTTAGCCAAACCCCACTTCTTCCTCCCTCCCCCTTCCTCTCTTCCCCATATCTCATTCTTTTATATTTGTACATGTAAATACTTAATTTATTTTAATTTATCTAGAAGTTTTTCTCTATTTCTTTTCTCTGTTTATCTGTAATGATGCTGCTGGAATCTTAATTTCCCTGAGGGAACCCTCCCAAAGGGATCAATAAAGTTTTATCTAATCTAATCTAATCTAATCTAATCTAATCTAATCTAATCCTTAGCATCGTGGGAAAGCTGTTTGCTAGAGTCACCTTACAATGGCTCATGGTCCTTGCTAAGCAAGTCTACCCTGAGTCACAATGCGGGTTCAGAGCAAAGCAATCCACCATTGACATGATCTTCTCTGTATGCCAGCTGCAGGAGAAGTGCTGTGAACAACAACGTCCACTGTACCTGGCCTTCATCGACCTGACAAAAGCATTTGACATTGTCAGCAGGGAAGGACTGTTCAAGATCCTCACAAAGATTGGATGCCCCCCAAACTCCTCAGTATCATTGAATCCTTCCATTCGAATATGAAAGGCACAGTGGTCTTTGATGGCTCTGTCTTAGAAGCATTCGAGATTCACAGTGGTGTCAAGCAGGGATGCGTGCTCACTCCCATGCTATTTGGCATCTTCTTCTCTGTACTCCTGGAGTATGCGTTTGGCTTTGCCAGAGAGGGCATCTATCTCAGAACAAGAAGTGATGGAAACTTGTTCAGCCTCTCAAGACTTCGTGCCAAGACTATGGTCCAGACTAAATGCCTACAGGACTTCCTGTTTGCTGATGATGCTGCCATCAGTGCTCATTCAGCTGAAGAGCTACAGTGCCTGATGATTCACTTCAGTGATGCCTGCAACCACTTTGGCCTCACCATAAGCTTGAAAAAGACACAAATCATGGCTCAGGGTGCCAAGGGAATCCCTGAAATCAAGATCGGCAAGCATACTCTGGATGTAGTCAACACCTTCACATACCTTGGCTCAACAATAGCAGACACCCTCTCTCTGGACTCTGAACTGGGAAAGTACATTGGGAAAGTTAACACAACAATGTCCAAGCTGTCCTCCAGGGTATGGACCAACAACAAGCTAAACCTGAAAACCAAGATCCATGTCTGCCGAGCATGCATCATCAGCACTCTCCTATATGGCAATGAGTCTTGGACACTGAAAGCCCACCAGGAAAGGAAACTGCACACCTTCCACATGCACTGCCTCCGTTGCATCCTGGGCATCACCTAGAGTAGGGGTTCCCAAACTTTTCCATGCCAAGGCCCCCCAAACAGCATTAGCTTCTGGCCAGGGACCCCCTTTGCAAACCCACAGACAATGCTACAAAATATGTAAAGAAACATCAACTTTTAGAATGTTTTCTCTTACTTTTATTCAATATTCAATTCACATGTTTTCAACACAAATATTTTCGCACTGAACAATAAACTTTTCAACAAACTGTTGATAAGAACAGCACAAAAGAAATCAAACCACTCTCAATTTTGTGTGTGTGTGTGTGTGTGTGTGTGTGTCTGGGAGTGACAGACGGGTTACACTAGTGGGAGGGATGGGCTTGGTGGCTCCTACATAGTTTTTCAACCCTGGGCTTAATCTCCGTCAGTGCCATACGCATGTCATTGTCCACATGTAGATGTGCTCTATGTTTGGTTTTGAGTACCTTTAAAGTTGAAAAGCCAGACTCACACAAGTAGGTTGTTGCAAAAGGGAGAAGGCATTTCAATGCCCTGTCAGCCAAGCCAGGATAGTCCTTTCTTACATGTAGCCAGTAGTTAGACAGAGGAAGAGCCTCAAAGTCCATTTTTAAATCCCCTGAGTTTGTCATCTCAATCAGCTCCTCCTGTGACTTTAAGTCCAGACTAGAACCGACACCGGGGGCAAAGGGGTTTCTAACCCCAGTTTAAATGTGTGTTTTCGAGGTCAGGGAAATAGTCTTTGAAATATCCTTGGAGGTGCTCCAGGTGGGACTGGATCAATGGAGAGATGGAGCCCAAATCATCACATGACAGCAGCTCCTGGTGAAGTACGTAGTGGGAACATTTCTGTAACTCCCTCCTGGAGCTTGTTTGACCACAGCATGATCTTTTTGGAAAAAGCACGCACTTTGTCTTGCACCTGGAGTATGTACGTGTCACATCCTTGCATGCTTTGATTCAGTACATTTAGATGCTGGAAAATGTCTGACATGTATGCAAGTTTGCGGATCCAGGTTGAATCGGTGAACCGATCTGCCAGCTGATGCTTTTCAGATGAGAGGAACTCTGCAACCTCCCTCCGCAGCTCATAGACACGGTTCAAAACTGCGCCCCATGACAGCCAGCACACATTCGAGTGAAGCAGCAGCCCCTCAAAACGAGCGCCCATCTCATTACAAAGCAGGGTAAACAGTCTGTGTTTCATGGGACGGGCTTTAATAAAATTCACTACTTGTATAACCTCCTGTAGTACCTGATTCAACTCATTATCCATCCTTTTTGCAACCAGTGCCTTGCGATGGAGCATGCAGTGTGTGGCCACTACATGCGGGGCCTTCTGCTTAATGAGAGTGGTCACTCCACTGATCTTCCTGGTCATTGCCGCGGCTCCCTCCGAACACACCCCCACACAACGGGTCCAGTCCAATCCGTTAGACTCGATGTAATCGTCTAAAACTTGAAAAATGTCTTTCCCAGTAGTCCTTCTTTCAAATGCTTTACAAAATAGTATTTCCTCCACAAATCTTTCCTGTGAAATAAATCTGATGTACACAAGCAGTTGGGCCTCATTGGATAAATCTGTGCTCTCATCCAGCTGAAGTGCAAAGTATTCGCTGGCTCTCACCTGCTCCAACAGCTGAGCAGATACGTCTTGAGCCATGTCACCAATCTGTCGGCTCACGGTGTTATCAGAGAGTGGGACAGCATCGAATTTTTTATTTTTTATTTTTGGCAGCATCCTCACCAAGCAATTCTCGGACAATGTCTTTGGTGGCTGGTAAAATCAAATCTTCTCCAATTGAGTGAGGTTTTTTAGCACGAGCAATGTGGTATGAGGCTAAAAATTATGCCTTCAGGGCCTGCTCGGGGACAGTAGCTTGCTGGGTGAATGCAGCAGATTGCCTGACCAAATGCTCTTCTTTGCGTCTGAAGAAATCTACTGTTTTTTCGGCATCTGTCGGATGTTTTTGTACCAAGTGACACTGAAGTTTCGAAGGTTGTAAGCACTCGTTTGACAGGGTCTCCAGACAGAGGATGCATTTCGGGCAATCATGGCCATTTTTCTGTAAGGCTGTAAAGCCATACTTAATGTATGCTGCCTCATATTTTCGGATTTTAATTGGCCAGGACTTCTTAGATTTTTTCGCAGCAGTGTCCTCCACAGCAGGGCTGTTGGTTTGTTCCTTCGGTCTCTTCTTCAAAAACCTGTCCATTTTGCGCTAGCAATACGCTAGCTTGAGGAGCAAAGCAGCTTGATAAATGGTGCAAACCACAATGTCACAGGCAATCAGAGAGATGAGCATGGCAAACAACGTTTTGATATGATGTATTATTATTAATAATTATATTTTATACTAATGATTAAAAAACTAATTGCAATATATTTAATAATTATTATTTAAATTTTTTTTTCACAATTTTTTTGTTATTGTCCCTCCAACTTTCTAAGGCCCCCCAGCACCCCCTGGCGGCCCCCCAGGGGGCCGCGACCCCCACTTTGAAAACCACTGACCTTGAGAGACCACGTCATGAACACTGCTGTGGTACAACGCACCAGTATGTCCAGTATGTACAGCCTGCTAAAATAGTGAAGGATGAGGTGGCTAGGGCACGTGGAACACATGGAGAATGGTAGAATAGCGAAGGACCTGCTGTATGGTGAACTAGCAACAGGCAAGTGTCCCACTGGAAGACTGCACCTGAGATATAAGGATGTGTGCAAGTGGGATTTGAAAGCCCTAAACATCGATGCAAGTGCCTGGAAGCAACTAGTGCAAGATGGAGAGAGGTGGGAAAGAGTTGGAGAAGAGCCTTGGGGTGCTTGAAGAAACCATCGCCAACAAACACGAAGAGAAATGGCAGCGCAGGAAAGCACCATCACCAATACAGACTGCTACAGCTTTTATCTGCATGACCTGCCAGTGGGACTGTCACTCAAGGATAGGACTACATGGTCACAACCGCCGCTGCTCAAGGATGTCATCTCTGAGTGTCAAGTCAAGTTTATTTGTATAGCGCTTTAAACAAAACATCGTCGCAAAGCAGCTTTACAGAATTTGAACGACTTAAAACATGAGCTAATTTTATCCTTAATCTATCCCCAATGAGCAAGCATGTGGCGACGGGGGCAAGGAAAAACTCCCTCAGACGACATGAGGAAGAAACCTCGAGAGGAACCAGACTCAAAAGGGAACCCATCCTCATTTGGGCAACAACAGACAGCATGACTATAATATTAACAGTTTTAACATGAAGACAGTTTCACTGATGTTGTAACTCTTCATTGATGGAAACTTGAGTGCAAAACTGTTCATGACAACTGCAGTCCTAAAGTTAGCAAGTCAACTGTAGTCCTCAGCCATAAAAGCATTACTGTAAGAGTCCAGAGCGTCCTCCAGGTGTAACTTTCAACTGTCCTCATGGGGCCATCCTCCACAGGAGCGATGCAATGAGACTCCAACCAGACACAGGGCACCAGGATGGATCAAGCAGGTCCGAGGAACAGAAGAAGTCAGCATCTCGATCCCAGGACCGACATGTAACTCAGAGGGACAAATTTGGGGGGGGGGGGGAGAAAACACAGGTTGTTAGGTAGGCCCTAAAAATGACACAAGTATTACGTCTGTGTGGTAGGCTCGCAGAGACGAGAGTCTTGACATCAGGCATAATACACAACAATGGCATGCTAATATGGTTAAAAAATATCATGACCTGCTCTGGCGGGATGTTTGATTGGGTGATGGGAGCACACTCCTCAGCAATGATGGGATGCAGATGGGACCCTTAGGGCTGGCCAAGACAATTCAGTTCCATTTCACCGGGTCTGGGACAAGTGACAGAATGTCTGACGGCCGATTCCCTGCAGGCTATGAGAGCCAGTCGAGGTCTCCACCCTCTCCACCAAAAGATTTCCTGTTGACTCCATGTAACTCAGAGAGACAGATTTGGGGGGAGGGGGCAGAGAGAGAGAGAGGGAGAGAAAACACGGGTTGTTAGGTATGCCCAATGTCACCTGAATAAGTAGGAACAGTATACATATTGCACTGAGTACAAGCAGGGACTCCGGCAACTAACTATGACAGCATAACTAAAAGGGGAGAGCCAGAAGGTAGCACAGGCATGAGGGAGCCCCAAGACATAAAGCAGCCAGCCACTACACCATCAACAAACTCGAGTGAGCAAGCGAGTGGGGACTGACAGCATCCATACATCCCAGTTTACCAAAACACTCTATGTCTGAGGACCCTCCAGATCTACTCCTTTACCTCATAAACACCATTAACAAAAGGCTTGACTAAACAGATATGTTTTCAGCCTAGACTTAAACACTGAGACTGTGTCTGATTCCTGAACATTACTTGGAAGGCTGTTCCATAACTGTGGGGCTTTGGAAGAAAAGGCTCTGACCCCTGATGTAGCCTTCACTATACGAGGCACCAGCAGATAGCCTGCACCTTTTGATCTAAGTAGGTGTGGTGGGTCATAGAGGAGCAGAAGTTCACTCAGGTACTGTGGTGCGAGACCATTTAGTGCTTTAAAAGTCAATCGTAGTATTTTATAATCAATACAAAATTTGATTGGGAGCCAATGCAGTGTGGATAAGACAGGGGTGATGTGGTCATATTTTCTAGTTCGAGTAAGGACTCTTGCTGCTGCATTTTGAACTAACTAGAGCTTGTTTATGCACTTATTGGAACATCCAGACAGTAAGGCATTACAATAATCCAACCTGGAGGTAACAAAAGCATGAACTAGTTTTTCTGCGTCATGTAGTGACATTAAATTTCTTATCTTTGCAATATTTCTGAGATGAAAGAAAGCTATCTGGGTAATGTTATCCATGTGAGTTTTGAATGAAAGACTGGGGTCAATAATCACCCTGAGGTCTTTTACTGTTGCACGTGAAGAAACGGAAAGGCCATCCAGAGTTACTGTGTAATCAGAAAACTTACTTCTAGCTGTATGTGGTCCTAGTACAAGTACTTCAGTCTTGTCAGAGTTAAGCAGAAGGAAATTAATAAGCATCCAGTGTCTAATGTCCTTAACACATTCCTCAATTCTATTAAGCTGGTGTCTCTCATCAGGTTTTGCAGAAACATACAACTGTGTGTCATCAGCATAACAGTGGAAACTAATACAATGTTTACGAATAATATCACCCAGAGGTAACATGTATAAAGAAAAAAGCAGTGGACCCAAGACAGAACCTTGTTGCACACCAAACTTTACCTCAGTATGTCTAGAAATATCACCATTTATATCAACATACTGATAACGATCAGTTAAATAAGAGCTGAGCCAGGAGAGGGCCGTTCCCTTAACTCCCACAACATTTTCTAGTCTATCCAGAAGAATGGAATGATCAATGGTATCAAATGCTGCACTAAGGTCAAGCAACACAAGTAGTGAGACACAGCCCTGATCAGACGCCAACAGTAGGTCGTTTACTATTTTAACCAAAGCTGTCTCTGTACTATGATTAGGTCTAAATCCTGACTGATACATTTCATGGATGTTATTCCTATGTAAATATGAGCATAACTGCTGTGCCACAGCTTTTTCAAGGCTCTTGGAGATAAAGGGGAGGTTTGATATTGGCCTATAATTGGACAGCTGACAGGGATCAAAGTCAAGTTTTTTAATCAGGGGTTTGATAACTGCTAGTTTAAAGGATTTGGGTACATAGCCAATCGTGAGAGAAGAATTTATTATTTTTAGAAGCAGTTCAATTACTTCAGGTATTATCTGTTTGAATAGATGTGGAGGTAAGGGATCTAGTACGCAAGTTGAGGCTTTTGATGCAGAGATAAATGAAAGTAATTCAGTTTCTTTAAGGGGAGTAAAACATTCTAATTGATTATCTGATACAGTTATATGGTTAACTACAAGATCACTTACATTGTCTGTCTGACTTTAACTTAGTAGTTTGAATTTTTTGTCGGATATTCTCAATTTTGTCATTAAAAAAATTCATGAAATCGTTACTATTACATACTGCAGGTGTGTATGTGTCTATAGTGGACTTATTCCTGGTTAATTTTGCTACAGTATTAAATAGGAATCTAGGATTATTTTTGTTATCTTCTATTAGGGAGGAGAGCACTAGCTCTTACTGCTGATCTCGCAGCACTAAGAGCTTTTCTCTACTTCAGGAAGCTCTCCTTCCACTCTAATTTGAACACTACCAATTTTGTTTGATGCCATTTATGTTCCAGTTTTCGAGTGGTCTGTTTTAACATGCGAGTGTCATCATTATACCAGGGTGCTAATTTTTTGTCTCTGAGCATTTTCCTTTAAAGAGGAGCTACATTATCTAAGGTATGGCAGAATGTTGACTCTAAGCATTCAGTTGCCTGATCAAGTTCTTCAGGGGCTGACAGTGACCCAAACAAAGTTGATAACTCTGGGAGATCATTTATAAAGCTCTGTGCAGTAGTTGATGTGAATGTACGTTTAATACAGTAGCGTGGTGAGGTGCATATATTATTACTCAGACATAGTTTGAATGAGATGAGATAATGATCTGAGATAACTTCAGACTGTGGAAGTATGACTATATTGTCTACATTTAACCTGAATGATAGTATTAAATCAAGGGTGTGACCACCATTATGGGTCGGTCCTATGACATTCTGATTCATCCCTACTGAATCTAAAATGGACACAAACGCTGTTTTTAATGGGTCTTCTGGGTTATCGAAGTGAATATTAAAATCTCCAACAACTAAAGCTTTGTCAAAGGAAATAACCAGATCTGAGATAAAATCTGCAAATTCAGAAAGAAACTCAGAATATGGCCCCGGGGGCCTGTAAATAATAAACAATGGAATTAACTGGGTAGATTTATTTTTCGAGGCTACATACATTATATGAAGAACTTCAAATGTATTAAATTTATAAACAGGTTTTTGTGTTACACCTAGATAATCATTATAAATAACCGCAACGCCTCCTCCTCTGCCAGTTTGACAAGGTTGGTAACATACCTGTCAACTTTGAGGTTTGAAAAAAAGGGATATTTCCCAAATTTTTAACTCAAAATAAGGGAAAATTTTGGAAAGTCATACCCTTCACCAAAAGTGGGTGTGTAGTTGAATGGGGGTCAATTTTCTATCTAGTATTTGTGATTTCCTGTCCTCTGGTGCATGTTGGTGATAGCCAAGACCCAAACTCAATATGCTTATGGTTTATAGAGTGCATTTGTGAATAAACTATATATTTATTTTCATTTGCTTTCAGTGGTACCAGTTATTTCCCAAATTAAGGGCTAAAATATGTATCTTATGTTAAAATAAGAAAGGTCATTATATAACCAGTCAATAAATTCAATTCCATTGCAATTTATTATGGTTTTACCATAGTCATGGCCTCGGAACACTAGATAGATAGATAGATAGATAGATAGATAGATAGATAGATAGATAGATAGATAGATAGATAGATAGAGTAATAAAGAGATAAAGAGTAATATAAGATATTAAACCAAGAGTGATTTAAAATGCGTAAGTTTCAGATAGAAAATAAAATAGACAATGAGTGTATAAAATAGTTAATACACCAATTAGTTTACACTAGGCTATTTATGAGGTCTTAGCCAGGACATACTTAATGTAAACATGTGTAGCTTACCTTTGATTTTTTGGGAGGCTTTCGTTTTCCCCATGGAAAATTTATTTGCGATGGAAGAGTCTGGGAACATTCCAGCCACGCACTTGTTGAAATCATCAAAGAAAGAGAGGCTAATGTTTTTCTTAGCTATTAGCATCGCCATCTTCACCTCAGACCTAATCAGTGTTGCCAGATACTGCTGACGTTTTCCAGCCCAAAATATGTTCAAAACCCGCCAAAATGCACTTGAAACTGCCCAACTTGGGCGGGAAACCGCCCAATCTGGCAACACTGGACCTAATCACTTGCTCAGCCTCGCCTCCGGACGTAGTTATGTAATTACTGATGCCTGAGAGGGTGGGGACGTGAATTCATGGCCCGACTTCCTGCTGTAAACTCCTGTCAGAGGCGCGTCATGAATTCTGGACCTACCGACTTTTTTATATTGTGAAAATACGGGACTTTTATATAATGTGAAAATACGGGATATTTTTGGGAAAATAAAAAAAATGGGAAGACAGCGGGAAATAAGTCAAAATAAGGGAGTTCCCGGGAAAAATGGGAGGGTTGACAGGTATGGTTGGTAACTGTATCCAGGAGGACTTGCTTCATTTAATGCTATATATTCATTTGGCTTAATCCATGTTTCAGTTAAAGTACATTAAAATTCTGATCAGTAATGAGTTCATTAACCATTAGCGCTTTAGATGTAAGATATCTAATATTTAATAGCCCCACCTTTAGATCAAAGGTGCTGGCAGCAGCTGTACAGTCAGTATGATCTAATTTTATATTGATTTGGTTACTGGAGAAAACTCTCTGAAAATTTCTACCTTTTTGTTTAGCCCAGGGAACAGACACAGTCTCAATGTAGTGGACCCTGAGTGATGACTGTGCAGCTAGCAGTCAGTTTAGCCTGTTCATCTGCTCCCTGGCCTTGGCTCTGGATTGTCAGGAATTAACTAGGCCTGTTCTGAGACTATGACCTATGCTGCAGGAAATGAGGGCAGCACCTTCCCAAGTGGGATGGATACCGTCCCGCCCTAACAGGCCAGCAGTGCCCTCAAAATTAGCCCAATTATCTATAAAGCCCACACTGTTTTTTAAGCACCACCTGGACAGCCAGCAGTTCAGCGACCATAACCTGCTGTCAGCTATATCGCCACGTCGCATTGGGATGGGGCCAGAACATACTACAGCATTGGACATCGCCTTTGCTAATTTAAACACCTCTACAAAGTTACTCTTAGTAATCTTAGACTGACGAAGGTGTATATCATTAGCTCCTGCATGGATAACTATCTTTGAGAACCTGTGCTTGCCTAGGACCCTAAGATTACCTGCTATGTCCAGTGCCCTGGTTCCCAGTATACACCTGACTAAAGATGCTGGTGCCCCTAAAGGCTGACCTAATTTCATGTGCCGTATGATAGAGTCCCCTATAACCAGAGTTCTTTCAGGTTTCTCAGCGGGTGTGTCACTAAGGAGAGCAAACCTGTTCGAGTCATGACGTGGAGAGGCGTGGTGCTCCCGTGGGCGAGCCTCAGCAGTAGCTTTGGCTCTACGCTTATGCCGCCAAGTCATCACCCATTCGCCCCGCTGTAAGGGCTCTAATGCCGGAGTTGGGGATTACTAACTCCACTTAGGGCATCCAGACTTTCCCCTACAGAAACTACACTGTTCTCACGCTCACTGACCTTCTCTAAAACCTGGACATGTGCTTCTAGCACTGTAATCTTCTCCGTCAGAGAGCTAACTAATCTGCACTTATCACAAATAAAGCTAATACAGCTATCACTAACGACGGAGGAAGAATGACTAAACATCCTGCACTCAGCACACTGAACAGGCTGAAGGTGTGCCATGTTGAAAAGATTCACGTACCTTAATCGAAGATCTGTTGATATTAAAGCAGATCCCTGTTGATATTAAAGCAATTCCATCGTCTCCTGAGACTGACGGATGCCTACTACTATTTTTATTGTTAGAACTTTGACTTTGTACAAATAAAGCTAATAAACATTGAATTACATTCAATCAGAATCAGCATTCAATATTGGTAAGCTACCCCCCTGTTCTTAACTTTTTGTAAAATCTATAATTGTTCCATTGAATATGTTTTATAATAATAAGAAGAAGAATGGCTTTTTTCATGGTATATCAGATATATTTCATCCAGCTACTCATCTTTGACTCATTCAGTATCATGCTAGCTGAATGGAATATATCTGATATACCACAAAAAAAGTCAGCCAGTAATATTTATGGATGTCACAGTTTCTGTCCTTGATGTCCCGGATTTCAACATGGCACACCTTCAAAAATACAAGTGGTGTATTTCCGAGTAAAACATTCATGTCCATATAATATAATGAATTATTATACATACAGGACACTTTTTCCATGGAATAAAAAGTGGTTTTATTGACAGCATGCAATATTGACAGCATGCAATAAGTGCATAAACAAGCTCCAGTTAGTTCAAAATGCCGCAGCAAGAGTCCTTACTAGAACTAGAAAATATGACCACATCACGCCTGTCTTATCCACACTGCATTGGCTCCCAATCAAATTTCGTATTGATTATAAAATACTACTATTGACCTTTAAAGCACTAAATGGTCTCCCACCACAGTACCTGAGTGAACTTCTGCTCCTCTATGACCCGCCACGCCTACTTAGATCAAAAGGTGCAGGCTATCTGCTGGTACCTCGTATAGTGAAGGCTACATCAGGGGGCAGAGCCTTTTCTTACAAAGCCCCACTGTTATGGAACAGCCTTCCAAGTAATGTTTGGGAATCAGACACAGTCTCAGCATTTAAGTCTAGGCTGAAAACATATCTGTTTAGTCAAGCTTTTTGTTAATGGTGTTTATGAGGTAAAGGAGTAGATCTGGAGGGTCCTCAGACATAGAGTGTTTTGGTAAACTGGGATGTATGGATGCTGTCAGTCCCCACTCGCTTGCTCACTCGAGTTTGTTGACGGTGTAGTGGCTGGCTGCTTTATGTCCCGGGGCTCCCTCATGCCTGTGTTACCTTCTGGCTCTCTCCTTTTAGTTATGCTGTCATAGTTAGTTGCCGGAGTCCCTGCTTGTACTCGGTGCAATATGTATACTGTTCCTACTTATTCAGGTGACATTGGGCATACCTAACCACCTGTGTTTTCTTTCTCTCCCCCCCCACCCCAAATCTGTCCCTCTGAGTTACATGGAGTCAACAGGAAATCTTTTGGTGGAGACGGTGGGGACCTCGACTGGCTATCGTAGCCTGCAGGGAATCGGCCGTCAGACATTCTGTCGCATGTCCCAGACCCGGTGAAATGTAACTGAATTGTCTTGGCCAGGCCTAAGGGTCCCATCTGCATCTCATCATTGCTGAGGAGTGTGCTCCCATCAAGCATCCAGCCAGAGCAGGTCATGATATATTTTTTACCATATTAACATGCCATTGTGTGTTATGCCTGATGTAAAGACTCTCGTCTCTGCGAGCCTACCACACAGATTTAATACTTGTCATTTTTAGGGCATACCTAACAACGTGTTTTCTTTCTCTCTCTCTCTCCCCCCCCCCATCTGTCCCTCTGAGTTACATGTTGATCCTGGGATTGAGATGCTGGCCTCTTCTGCCCCTCGGACCTGCTTGATCCATCCTGGTGCCCTGTGTCTGGTCGGAGTTTTATCGCCCCACTCCTGTGAAGGACGGCCCCATGAGGACAGTTGAGGGTTATACCTGTTAAAACTGTTAATATTATAGTCAGGCTGTCTGTTGTTGCCCAAATGAGGATGGGTTCCCTTTTGAGTCTGGTTCCTCTCAAGGTTTCTTCCTCATGTCGTCTGAGGGAGTTTTTCCTTGCCACCGTCGCCACAGGCTTGCTCATTGGGGATAGATTAGGGATAAAATTAGCTCATGTTTTAAGTCGTTCAAATTCTGTAAAGCTGCTTTGCGACACTGTTTATTGTTAAAAGCGCTATACAAATAAACTTGATTTGATTTTATATTGTTAGCATATCACTTATCCTACATGTATTACGCCACTCTACCCAATGGATAATGAGTGTTTAATATGGTTTATGATATTGCACGTTGTCAAGACAACACGACATCACACGTCGGAGAAGTAAACCTTCCATGGTAGTGAGCAACAGTGACAATTTGTAAACAAACATGATCACCAGGTTTGCTTTGTTAAATACGGAAGATTTTGAGAGAATTTTGGCTGTCAGGTAGCTCAGCTGTGTGTAGTTGTCAATGTTGATTTTAAAAGTAACTAAGTAAATTACATAGGGAAAATATTAATAATAATAATAATAATAATAATCCATGTCCCAACAGCTAGCCGCTGTGTTCGGGGATCAGATCATCGAGGCCCCTGCCTTCGACTGCTGCCCAATCCACACTGCACCGGCCCCCTACAGCTACCTCTGTGGGTGGTGAACCCACAGGAGGTTGGGCCCATGTCACCGCTTCAGGCTGAGCCCAGCCGGGCCCTGTGGGCAAAGGCCCGGCCACCAGGCACTCGCATACAAGCCTCAACCCTGGGCCTGGCTCCAGGGTGGGGGCCCCGGCTGTGCCATACCAGGCGATGTCAAGGTCCTTGATTTTTTTATTTCCATAAGGGGTTTTGGTGAATTGCTCTTGGTCTGGCCTGTCACCTAGGACCTGTCTGCCTTGGGAAACCCTAACAGGGGCGTAATGCCCCCGACAACATAGCTCCTAGGATCATTCAAGCACACAAACCCCTCCACCACAATAAGGTGAGGCCATGGAGGAGGACTATCGGTCGGCCTCAAGGAAATTCTGGCAAACCGTCTGACGCCTCAGGAGGGGGAAGCAGTACTCTGCCAACACTGTTTACAGTGCAGGTGGGGAGCTGCTGACCTCGACTGAGGATATTGTCGGGCGGTGGAAGGAATACTTTGAGGATCTCCTCAATCCCACCATCACGTCTTCCACTGAGGAAGCGGAGGCTGATGACTCAGAGGTGGACTCGTCCATTACACAAGCCAAAGTCACTGAGGTGGTTTGCAAGCTCCTCGGTGGCAAGGCACCAGGGGTGGATGAGATCCGCCCTGAGTATCTCAAGTCTCTGGATGTTGTGTGGCTGTCTTGGCTGACACACCTCTGTAACATCGCGTGGCAGTTGGGGACAGTGCCTCTGGAGTGGCAGACAGGGGTGGTGGTCCCTCTTTTTAAGAAAGGGGACCAGAGAGTGTGCTCCAATTATAGGGGAATCGCACTTCTCAGCCTCCCCGGGAAGGTTTACTCCAGGGTACTGGAGAGGAGAATTCGGCCAATAGTCGAACCTCGGATCCAGGAGGAACAGTGCGGTTTTCTTTCTGGTCGTGGAACACTGGACCAGCTCTATACCCTTCATAAGGTGCTCGAGGGTTCATGGGAGTTTGCCCAACCAGTCCACATGTGCTTTGTGGATCTGGAGAAGGCATTCGACCGTGTCCCTCGTGGTATTCTGTGGGGGGTGCTTCGGGAGTATGGGGTTCAGGGCTCTTTGCTATGGGCTGTCCAGTCCCTGTACGAATGGAGCAGGAGTCTGGTTCGCATTGCCGGCAGTAAGTCAGACCTGTTCCCAGTGCATGTTGGACTCTGGCAGGGCTGCCCTTTTTCACCAGTTCTGTTCATAAATTTTATGGACAGAATTTCTAGGCGCAGCCAGGGACTGGAGGGAATCCTGTTTGGGAACCACAGGATTTCATCTCTGCTTTTTGCGGATGATGTTGTCCTGTTGGCTTCTTCAAACCAGGACCTTCAGCATGCACTGGGGTGGTTTGCAGTCAAGTGTGAAGCAGCTGGGATGAGAATCAGCACCTCCAAGTCCGAGGCCATGGTTCTCGACCAGAAAAGGGTGGCTTGCCCTCTTCAGGTTGGTGGAGAAGTCCTGCCTCAAGTGGAGGAGTTTAAGTATCTCGGGATCTTGTTCACGAGTGAGGGAAAGATGGAGCGTGAGATCAACGGAGCGTGAGATCAACAGGCAGATCGGTGCAGCCTCCGCAGTGATGCGGTCGCTTTACCAGTCCGTCATGGTGAAGAAGGAGCTGAGCCAAAAGGGGAAGCTCTTGATTTTACCAGTCAATCTATGTTCCGACTCTCACCTATGGTCATGATCTTTGGGTAATGACCAAAAGAACAAGATCACGGATACAAGCAGCCGGAATGAGTTTCCTTCGTAGGGTGGCTGGGCGCTCCCTTAGAGATAGGGTGAGAAGCACAGTCACTCAGGAGGAGCTCGGAGTAGAGCCGCTGCTCCTCCACATCGAGAGGAATCAGCTGAGGTGGCTCGGGCATCTCTTTCAGATGCCTCCTGGACGCCTCCCTGGGGAGGTGTTCCAGGCATGTGCCCCTGGGAGGAGGCCCCGGGGAAGACCCAGGACATGCTGGAGGGACTATGTCTCTCGGCTGGCCTGGGAACATCTCGGTGTTCTTCCCGAGGAGCTGGCCGAGGTGTCTGGGGAGAGGGAAGTTTGGGCTTCCATGCTCAGACTGCTGCCTCCATGACCTGGCCCCGGATAAGTGGAAGAAAATGAGATGAGATAATAATAATAATAATAATAATAATAATAATAATAATAATAATTGGCTTGACTGTGCTAGCATTGGCCTTCGCCAACACTACACTGGCTGGAAGGTAAGTGGACTGCTGCGCTAACAGTACCAAGTTGCAGGTAAGCTAGCATTGGCCTTGGCTAATGCTACTGCTTGATGCTACACTGGCTGTAAGGTAAATGAACTGCTGCAATAACAGCACAGACTCACGGGTAAGCTAGCATTGGCTGTTGCTAACACTCCTGCTCAATGCTGTACCCACTGGAAGGCAACTGGATTGCTGTGCAGACAGCACTGAGTCATGGGTAAGCTAGTATTGGCCATCGCTAACACTACTGATGAATGCTACACCAGCTGGAAGGTAATGAGACCACTGCACTAACAGCACTGAGTCGCAGGTAAGCTAGCATTGGCTTTGGCTAATGCTCCTGCTCAATGCTATACCAGCTGGAAGGCAACTGGACTGCCGCGCTAACAGCACTGAGTCATGGGTAAGCTAGCGTTGGCCTTCGAGAATGCTGATATGAAGAGAGTATGTATGTATCATAAAATTCATATTGGCTGACTTTTTTTTTCACGGTCTATCAGATATATTCCATTCAGCTAGCATGATATTGAACTTGTCTTTGACTTGTTCAGTATTATGCTATCTGAATGGAAAATATCTGATAGACCACTGAATGCCAGCCAGTATTATTTAAATATTTAAGATCCTGTGATTTGCTTTGGGTGTTCTTTGGCATGATGCAAAGCAGATCCTCTTTTGCTATCATAAAATAATTGTAATATGCAGTCTCAAGTAGTTTTTATAAAACAACAAATATAATATAAAGAACTGCAGTACAAATGAAACAATATTGAATAATATTCCCAATTTGCGATTACTTTATCTAATGGCTTTTTTTTCTTCAGGAGTGAATTTATGCAGAGGATATCATGGTGGATTATTAATTTATCATGAATAAATGAAGTGGTAAGGCCAAAGGAGCTAACCAACTTTATTCTGAAGTGCTCGAGGGAAGAACAGACACTTCAACAGCATGCGCAGTCTTTGTCAAACACTTCTTTTTGTACTACATTTCTCGTGCGATAACCTAAGGCAGAAGTGTTTAATACACAGATGTCTTCTTGATACTAAGATTTTGGAACAAAGTTACATGAACAATCTGTTCTCACAAGTTTATCTCATGTGGTTGGCTAAAGTTTAGCAACAGACTTGCAGAAAAATCCACACTTCAGCATAATCAAATACCATGCACTGAGAGGCTCCGGTTGAAATTATAGATTCTCTGAGGTAACTGGCACAGCCCCGAAGAAAATAGTACTACGCCAGTCACCTCAGAGAATCCATAATTACTGGAGCACTGAGCCAGTGCATGGTATATTAGATTTATATCCATCATCAAAAAACTTCCAAACTAAAAGTGTTAAGATTGAATCTTGCCGTAAACTCACTGGAGGCAGCCATGTTTGTTGTTTACTTCGGTGCAAACTTCCATCTGTGCATGTGAAATGTACCATGCTATTGCCTGCCTCGCTAGGTATGATCATGATACGTAGATCTGCACACACAGAAATGCTTGCCGAGTCACAGTTGTAACCCGAAGTCGGCCCTGTAGCTTGAAATTGTGATGTCCGTTTACGGTATATCCAGGATATACCATGACTGACTCACACCATATCCATTTTTTTTTGACATTATGAGATAGGCGGCATGGTGGTGTAGTGGTTAGCGCTGTCGCCTCACAGCAAGAAGGTCCGGGTTCAAGCCCCATGGCCGACGAGGGCCTTTCTGTGTGGAGTTTGCATGTTCTCCCTGTGTCTGCGTGGGTTTCCTCCAGGTGCTCCGGTTTCCCCCACAGTCCAAAGACATGCAGGTTAGGTTAACTCAGCATTTCTCAAAGTGTGGGGCACGCCCCGCTCGTGGGGCGCAGAGGCATTGCAGGTGGGGCGCGTGAAATCAGAAGATTTATTATTATTATTTATGTATTTATTTCTTTTGCATTCTTTATTTATGCCTTTCTGTTTTGCTTGTAAGTTACACTCGCTCAAAATGTGTTCAGTTATTGTCCTTGCTAAATGTGTTAAAGAACATTACATAGGAAACATCTGCACTCGGCACCGGCCACCTTTCCTTTTTCATTCGCACTGACTATGCATTGCTTGCGACTAACCATTGTTAGTACCTCAGAAAGATTCTAGGGTGCTACGCATGCTAGAATCTTCAAACCTGCATTCATGCTAGCTGAGCCTGAGACATCAGGACTAGGCATGAAAATGGATAAGTTTGTTAAAAGGGCCGCTAAAGTCGGGGATTTTACGGCGCCAATAGTGAAGGGGAAGGCAAGTACCAAATGCCAACCTAAAAGAAAATATGTTGAGTCCTACCTTGGCTTATGATTCACGGTAGCTGAGGTAGGTGATGAGGAGCGACCTTTATGTGTATTATGCCTGTGGCAACTGGCAGCTGACAGTATGCGGCCTAATAAATTGCGCAGACACTTGGAGACTGCACACCCCACTCACATTGATAAACCCGTAGCTTTTTTCGAATGAAAACTTGCGGAATACTGGCAGCAGGAAAAGGAAAAGGGAATGATGAAAACTGCATCAGTTAATAGCAGGGCACAGATGGCTTCATACAAAGTGGCATACCATATTACCCAGTGCAAAAAGCCACATACAATAGCTGAGCAACTCATTCTCCCTACTGCTATTGATATGGTATCAGTTATGATTGATGAGAAAAGTGCTTCCAAATTAAAATTAATCCCCCTATCAAACGACACCATTGCGAGACGAATTTCCGACATTTCTAATGACATCGAATCCCAACTCATTGAACAATTGCAAGAAAGTCGCGTTGCTTTACAAGTGGACGAAGCAACAGACAGCAATAAAACGTGCCTCTTCATTGCTTATGTCCGTTTCGTAAACGAGCTGTCACTAAATGAGGATTTGCTCTTTTGCAACCCTGTACCATCAAGAGCCACGGCAGAGGAGCTGTTCAAGATTATGGGCAACTACTTCAAAGAACAAGGGCTGAGGTGGGAAAATTGCTTGGGGTTCTGTTCTGATGTAGCGCAGACAATGGCAGGAAGAAGGAAGGGACTCCAGGCATTGATCAAAAGGGCTGCGCCAGATGTACAGTGGACGCACTGCATTCTGCACAGGGAAGCGCTGGCCTCCAGACACCTCAGCCCCGAATTAAACAAGGTGTTGACAGTAGTTGTGGATGTGGTCAATTTTATCAAAACAAGACCCCTGAAAGTGTGACTCTTCTCCGCTATTTGTGAGGAGATGAGAGCAGACCATACCGCTGTGCTGTTTCACAGCGAAGCGAGGTGGCTCTCCCGAGGCAAAGTCTTGTCATGCGTCTTTGAGCTTCGAACGGAGATCCGGGGGTTTTTAGAAGAAGAGTGCATGTATGAGGCAGCGGCCAAATTTGGTGATGAACTGTTTCTGATGAAGCTGGCTTACCTCAGCGATGTATTTGCAAAGCTGAATTAATTAAATTTTCAGCTTCAGGGAAAAGACAAACACCTACCTCACCTGGCTGACAAGATCACTGCTTTCATGTGAAAGCTGGAGGTATGGGGGAAGCGCGTCGATCAAGGTCATACCGAAGTCTTCGAAAATCTCACTGAAGTCACAGAGCGCATCGATTCTGGTGCCACCGCAGTGATCCCGTGTATACAGCAGCACATCACGGCATTGGGAGGATTCTTTAAAAAATACTTTCCCAACAGTGCTACAAAATATGACTGGATAGTGGACCCAATTTCATGCTGCAGGTATCTATCTGTCTGTCTGTCTGTCTGTCTGTCTGTCTTGTTAATGTGCAATGGCAAATAAAGTTTTTTCATTTCTTTCTGCAGCACCAGCTGATTTTAGCTCTGCTGAAGAGGAACAAATGATTGAAATGACCTCTGACTCCACCCTGAGGTTAAGATTTACATCTCAGGCACTCAGTCAATTTTGGCTGGAAGTTGAAAGCCAGTACCCACTCATTGGGCAGAGAGGTGTGGGCATTCTTCTTCCCTTTGCCACATTTTATCTCTGTGAGATTGGTTTTTCAGCAGTTGCTTCACTAAAAACAAAGTACAGATCTCAGCTTGACATTGAGCATAACTTGAGAGTGGCAGTTTCAAGCATTCGACCCCGTTTTGAAAAAATCTGTAGCACAAAACAGGCCCACTGCAGTCACTAATGCTGTGAAGGCAGTCATTTGTTCACCTGCCTCTGCCCTGCCTCTTTGTAAAGTTTAAAAAGTGACAAACTTAAGCACAATTTATTTAATTTGCCCATTTTATATATATATATATATATATATATATATATATATATATATATATATATATATATATTTTTTTTTTTTTTTTTAACATTGTTCTTAATGTTGCTGGTGTTGAGAGAACTAGATAGAAATTTATGTTACTTAAATTTTGAAAAATTGTGAACTTGAGATATTTTTAACATTTTTATTTTGAACATATTGAATGTATCTGATGTTGTTATACAATAGAAATTGCTACAAATTGATGTTACCTCAGTAAATTGAAAAATATGAACTTGTGTATTTTTTTTTACCATTTTGTTGGTGTGATATGGGCCAAGTGGGGCGCAGAAAAATCCCCTTCTTCTGAGGTGGGGAATGATAGAAAAAGTTTGAGAAGCACTGGGTTAACTGGTGACTCTAAATTGACCGTAGGTGTGAATGGTTGTCTGTGTCTATGTGTCAGCCCTGTGATGACCTGGTGACTTGTCCAGGGTGTACCCCGCCTTTCGCCTGTAGTCAGCTGGGATAGGCTCCAGCTTGTCTGCGACCCTGTAGAACAGGATAAAGCAGCTAGAGATAATGAGATGAGATGAATTTCTTGTCAAGAATTAAAATGTTTGCTATTGGGTAGTTCTTTGGTAATGGAATTACATTCACATCAAAATATGGTAACTTTTTTAGTTGCTGTACTCAAGACAGTGTTGTAGGTGAGTCACTAAACCTCAAGTCCCCAGTGTTCAAGTCCAAGTCATAAAAAAAAAAATCACTTCGAGTCCAACACTCCAACCACACCATTTGATGGTGGCTGTTTTAGCAACATTAACATTAGTTTGTTCCTGAACATGACGTATGAACAGGTGAATGTGCTTCTCTTTGTCAGATAGTGCAAAGTATTCTGTCAGAGATGGTTGGGAGATGGATGTAAGTGCAGAAGGTGTGTTTTATTAATACAAGTAAAGACAGGTAAACAATCCAGAATGGCAGGCAAAATCGTAAAACAGTGAAACAGGCAGTAGGTTGAGAGAGGCACAAACAGGCTATCGTAGACTTGGCAGAATCAAAGACGTGAAACAGAAAATCAGAGATCAGGAAACCAAACAAGGAAATAAGGCTCTGTAATGTGTCAGCAACACTACTCAATACTTCGCAAAGTGAGTGTTTTCACAGTTTTTATATTGGTGCGCTGTTTGTGCCTTAATCCTGTGCAGGTGCGAGTCATTTACGGCGGACATGTGAGAGTCCGTTTGGCACGCACACTGTCTGGAGAGTGCTTGAGAGTCTGTCTGATGCACGCGCCAAGGCACGCAGGTGTGACACTCTTACATGAAATTAGTACAAAATTAATGTTGATATAAATATCTTATGCCAAATTATTATGACATGTTACAAAAAATAAAGAAAAAAATCAGAATCCTAGTCTCCATTTTCCAAGTCTGAACACAGTTAATGTCCAAGTCTGAGTCCAAGTCCAAGTCATCAGTGCTCAAGTCTAAGTCGAGTCATGAGTCCTTAACATTAGGGCACAAGTCGGACTTGAGTCCAAGTCCTGGACTCGAGCACTAAAAGCCTGACTCAAGATCTCATCTCATCTCATTATCTTTAGCCGCTTTATCCTGCTCTACAGGGTCGCAGGCAAGCTGGAGCCTATCCCAGCTGACTACGGGTGAAAGGCGGGGTATACCCTGGACAAGTCGCCAGGTCATCACAGGGCTGACACATAGACACAGACAACAATTCACATTCACACCTACGGTCAATTTAGAGTCACCAGTTAACCTAACCTGCATGTCTTTAGACTGTGGGGAAAACCGGAGCACCTGGAGGAAACCCACGCGGACACGGGGAGAACATGCAAACTCCGCACAGAAAGGTCCTCGCCGGCCACGGGGTTCAAACCCGGACCTTCTTGCTGTGAGGCAACAGCGCTAACCACTACACCACCGTGCCACCCTGACTCAAGATAATGGTATTAAATAAAAATTTCACATTGTATGGGGTATCTTTTGAACCTAAAAATAAAAAATAGAAAAAATAGCTATGTTTTTGCTCTGAATGTGAAATCTTTTATGAGGAAAGAAAAGTCAGTAACGGAATTATGTCAGAAAAAAATTGAACTGTCATTTCTCAAAATTCAAACGAAGATTTTTCTGAAGCGACATTGCTATAATTGGGGTAATGATTTTTAGGCTTGCTCCTCCTACTCAAGCGAGTAGGACGCTTCTTTGCTTTGCTCCTGCTTGACCTTTATTTTACTTTACTTTCTCATTTAATTTCCATTACTTTTTCATTTTATTTTTCATCTTTATAAGCTTTTAATTTTAATTTAATTTCCACTATTTTTTCATTTTATGTTTCATCTTTATAAGATAAGTTAGCTTTTAAAACAAAATGCCAGGGAACAAAAAATCCAGGAGATCCTGCAGAAAATGCACAGAGCTAGAACAGAGGATTTCTATCCTGGAATCAAAGATTGATGCTCTGCCAAAGACTGACGAATTAAGAGCAATATCTCAGGAAAGGAGTACAGAAACAGTGGCTGAGAATGCAGAGAATGTACCCCGACAAACCGATGACATTGCAGATCGAGTGGATGAATTCATCGATCTAACAGGGCAAAATGTGAGTACAGATAAAAATAAAAACAGAAGAGTTATTACCTCAACACCAGCTTGTTCTGATACTATGCGACCCATGCTCCACAGCCATGCTATCAGAAATAGAGCTAGGTCTACAAATTACAATAGGATTTACAATCCTATGGAAAATCCACAGCCCATAAGGCTTCAGAACAAATTCGAATGCCTCAGGGATGTGGAAGCGGAATTTTCAGGCGGACAAACACATCATAAAAAGAAATTGCATCACAACCGAAGAGCTGTGGGAAGAGGCAAAAAGCAGCTCATAACACCACCTGATCCCACAACCCTTGTTCTTGGTGATTCCACTGTAAGACATTTAAAAGGACATGGAATGATTATTTGCTGCCTTCCAAATGCATCCATCTCTGACACCAAAGACAGCATTTTGAAACTCATGTCCGAGCATAAAACTATCAAACGTATTGTTGTGCATGTGGGAGCAAATGATGTTTTCAGAGAACAGCTGTTTGTCCAAGAAGACTTCAAAAAACTCTTTTCTCATCTCTATAAGACTGGAATACAATCTTTTATCAGTGGCCCACTTCCTGCAAGGGGACGTTTTGCATTTAGTCGACTTTTCAGTCTTAACACCTGGCTTGGAAAAACTTGTTTTTCATCTGGTATGAACTTTATAGACAATTTTAACCTTTTTCTGGAATTGCAGAGAATTCTTCAAGCCAAACAGCACTGAACTCAGCTGGATTGGGACCAAAGTTTTAGCAGATCATTATAGACTTGCAATTTTCTCTCAGTCAACATTGAAGAGAACAGTTGATAAGATGTCGCAGACTGACCTAGTTACAAATATAAACAATTCCTCTGCAATGCCAAAACAATCATCTATGAAAGTCTTCACCAAGGACACACAGCCATCTGGAGCAGACTGCCAAGAACCATCTGGGGCAGACTGCCAAGGACAACAACAATCACACGGAGAATGTGAGCATGCGATTTTATCATGCGATTCCATCCAGATTAAGGACCTGACTAAAGATAACCATGTCAAGGTTGCGTCGTCCACTTCTTGACCCCATGCAACTATCACAGAGACAATCAGTGAGACAGTCACCACAGAGACAGTCATGGAGACACTTACAAAGGCCTCACCAAAGTCTCGCTCTTCTGATTTTATCGTACCATCTCCGTCTCCCCCTTGCATGGATTTCTCAAATAGTATGCAAAGACTGCTGCCAATGGCTACACTCTCTTTTTCCAGCCCAAATCTGTCGCGACAAGCTGTGTACCCAGTTCATCAAAAATCAACCAACAGACTGAACTGTGTTTGCCCAGGACTTTCAGCTGGCTACCAATCTTTTTCACCATCTAAAAGATACATGACATCTCCAATCCTCTCAATCTCAAACAAAATGGAACATAAATAAAGTCTAGTATGATGTGCTGGGGGTCCCTGCATTGGGTGTAGTTTTGAAAACAAGCTGGGACCCAGTATGCCTATGCCATTCTCTATTCCTGTGTTGATAAGAAATAGAAAACATAGAGCATATTTAACCCAGGGGGTAAACCAGTCTAGTCTCCTTCCTGTTTCAAAACAACATCAGAGTGCCCAAGCGGATATTACTTCTAGACTTTCTGTAAAGCTAGCTCTTCTGAACGTTAGATCACTTTCAAACAAGTCATTTTTAATTAATGATCTTATCTGCAAACATAATCTTGATTTTTTGCTTCAAACTGAAACTTGGCTGGATCAAGCAAATAGTGCTACCACCCTTATTGAAGCAACTCCCCCAAATTTTAATTTTATGAATGTTACCTGACAGGGGAAAGGTGGAGGGATCGCAAATATATTCAAATTCTCTTTTCAATGTAAACAATCCTCACTTGGTGATTTTACATCCTTTGAACACTTATGTGCACTTGTTACATGCTCTCCTAACATATCTCATCTCATTATCTCTAGCCGCTTTATCCTGTTCTACAGGGTCGCAGGCAAGCTGGAGCCTATCCCAGCTGACTACGGGCGAAAGGCGGGGTACACCCTGGACAAGTCGCCAGGTCATCACAGGGCTGACACATAGACACAGACAACCATTCACACTCACATTCACACCTACGGTCAATTTAGAGTCACCAGTTAACCTAACTTGCATGTCTTTGGACTGTGGGGGAAACCGGAGCACCCGGAGGAAACCCACGCGGACACGGGGAGAACATGCAAACTCCACACAGAAAGGCCCTCGCCGGCCACAGGGCTCGAACCCGGACCTTCTTGCTGTGAGGTGACAGCGCTAACCACTACACCACCGTGCCGCCCCCTCCTAACATATTATTATTATTAACTATTTCCAGGCCTCCGAGACATTCAGCCAAAGTTTTTCTGGAAGAGTTTGGTGAACTGTTGTCAGTCATTTGCTTAGAGTTTGACTGTCTTATTATATCTGGGGATTTTAACTTGCATGTAGATAATCCTGAAAACACCTATGCCAATGAACTACTTGCACTTATTGACAACTTCAACCTTGTACAACATGTACAGGGGCCGACCCACTCTCGTGGTCATACCCTTGACCTCGTCATCACAAAGGGTCTTACTGTTTCTACTACTGTTGTTGACCTGGCCTTATCTGATCATTTTTGTGTTTTCTCTGATGTTTCTATGTCTCCTCACATTCAGAACAGCTCAATGACTATGGGTAGGAGAGTCATAAACGACAACACGTGTTCTCTTTGAGCAAGCTCTCTCTCGGATCTCAACCAAAATGTCAGACTCTGTAGATGATTTACTGGAAATTTTTAATTTAAATATGACCCAAATTATGGATGATATTGCTCCATTCAAAATCAAAAGAGTCAATGATAAGCAGAAAGCACCATGGAAGCAATACCCAGCTGTTAAACTGTTAAAGAGAGAATGTAGAAAGACTGAAAGAAAATGGCGCAAAACTAAACTTCACATCCATTATCAAATCCATAAAGAGATGCTTTGTAAATATAATTATGAAATTCGTAAAGCAAGACAGTCTTTCTTCTCCAACATCATCAACAGGAATATGAACAATGCCCGTGTGCTATTTTCAACAGTAGAGAAGCTAACAAATCCCCCACCACAATTAGCACCTGAACTTCTCTCAGTTAATAAATGCAATGAGTTTGCATCCTTCTTTAAAGGTAAAATTGATAAAATACAACATAATATTGCTCATAATATATCTCAGTTGCAAATAATTGAAAAACTGGAATCACCAGTGACACAGACAGATAACTTCAACACAATGTCAGAATTTTGTTTAATTGATTACGAGACTCTTGAAAAAACTGTACAAAATATCAGTTCCTCAACATCTGAATTGGACATTCTGCCCACCAACTTTTTTAAGTCTGTTCTACATCTTATAATTACAGATGTGCTTCAAATCATAAATACATCCCTAGAGACTGGCATTGTTCCTGTGTCCTTGAAAAAAGCCACTGTAAAGCCCCTACTTAAAAAGAATAATCTTGATGCTTCAGTATTAAATAACTACAGGCCAATATCAAATCTACCATTCATTGGGAAAATCCTTGAAAAAATTGTCTTCAATCAATTAACTGCCTTCTTGATATCAAACAGCTGTTTTGATAACTTTCAATCAGGATTTCGTGCCAATCATAGCACTGAAACAGCGCTGATTAAAGTTATAAATGACATACGTCTTAATACTGATGCAGGCAAAACATCGGTCCTGGTATTACTGGACCTCAGTGCAGCTTTTGATACTGTTGATCACAACATACTGTTATATCGACTTGAACATTGGGTTGGGTTGACTGGTAAAGTTATCAATTGGTTAAAATCATACTTAAAAGATAGAAGCTTCTTTGTTACCATGGCAAATTGTACCTCAGCGTCAATGTCCTTGACCTGTGGTGTCCCCCAGGGGTCGATTCTTGGACCATTACTATTCAACCTTTATATGCTCCCACTTGGGCAAATTATCAAGAACAATTCAATTTTATATCACTGCTATGCAGATGATACCCAAATTTATCTTGCTCTATCACCTAATGATTATGCCCCCCTTGAATGTCTCTACCAGTGTATCGATCAAATCAACAACTGGATGCCACAAATTTTTCTTCAGCTGAACACAGATAAAACAGAAGTAATTCTATTTGGAAAAAAGATGAAAGACTCAGGATTACCACTATTCTTGACACAAAGGGGATTAAAACAAAATAAATGGTTAAAAATCTTGGTGTTTTCATTGACAGCGAGCTAAACTTTGACAGGCACATGAAAGCAATCACTAAAACGGCATTTTATCACCTAAAAAACATTTCCAAACTAAGAGGACTTATGTCAAAAAATGATCTGGAAAAACTTATACATGCCTTCATCTCTAGTAGGGTTGATTACTGCAATGGCCTTTTCACAGGCCTGCCAAAAAAAAAGTCAAACGACTTCAGCTGGTTCAAAATGCAGCAGCTAGGGTTCTCACACGAACAAAAAGAACAGAGCACATTACTCCAATTCTAAGGTCCCTTCACTGGCTTCCAGTAAGCTACAGAATTGACTTTAAAGCATTGCTGCTGGTGTACAAATCTCTAAATGGTACAGGGCCCAATTACCTCTCTGATATGTTGCAGCAGCCTAACCCAATCAGATCTACCAGATCGCAGCAGAAAAATTTACTGTTAAAACCTGTTGTTAAAACAAAGTGTGGTGAAGCAGCTTTTAGCTACTATGCAGTACAGCTATGGAACCAACTGCCAGAGGACATCAAAAATGCTCCTGCTGTTGGCAGCTTCAAATCTAGACTAAAGACCAAGCTGTTTTCAGATGCTTTCTGCTAAATTATTAATATTGCCATCTCTACATGTTTTAAACGCTTTACTTTTACAGTCTCTCCATGTTTTAAATTTTACTTAACTTTTATTCTATTTTATTCTGCTTTTTTTTAAATTGAACTTTTATCTCATTTTATTATTTTATTTCTACTATTGTTTAATTCTTATGAATTTTCTTCCCCATTTATTTTATGTAATTTTATTTTCTATTGTTTACTGTTTTGCTTTTACTTCTGTAAAGCACATTGAACTGCCACTGTGTATGAAATGTGCTATATAAATAAACTTGCCTTGCCTTGCCTTAAATATGGTTTTCAGTACATTTTGCCTTGGATTCCATACTTTAGCAATATTACTGAGCTGACAAGTTAAGGCAATGTTAATCATTTCATAATTTTGGCCTTTCTGCTGAAGAAATGAAGAAATTTATACTCATCTCATCTCATCTCATTATCTCTAGCCGCTTTATCCTTCTACAGGGTCGCAGGCAAACTGGAGCCTATCCCAGCTGACTATGGGCGAAAGGCGGGGTACACCCTGGACAAGTCGCCAGGTCATCACAGGGCTGACACATAGACACAGACAACCATTCACACTCACATTCACACCTACGGTCAATTTAGAGTCACCAGTTAACCTAACCTGCATGTCTTTGGACTGTGGGGGAAACCGGAGCACCCGGAGGAAACCCACGCGGACACGGGGAGAACATGCAAACTCTGCACAGAAAGGCCCTCGCCGGCCCCGGGGCTCGAACCCAGGACCTTCTTGCTGTGAGGCGACAGCGCTAACCACTACACCACTCATGGAGGTATTATATTTTCATTAGTTTTTCTTTTTTTTTATCTTTTGGGTTTTACTTATTCCACCACATAGGTTTTTCATCTCATCTCATTATCTCTAGCCGCTTTATCCTGTTCTACAGGGTCGCAGGCAAGCTGGAGCCTATCCCAGCTGACTAAGGGCGAAAGGCGGGGCACACCCTGGACAAGTCGCCAGGTCATCACAGGGCTTACATAGGTTTTTTTATCTTCTTTTTTCTTTTTTCCTTCAAAATTGAGTGTAATTTCTTGTAGTTGTTTTTTTTTTTTGTTACAAAAGACTGGATTTGTCCTAAAAGACTTTTGTGCTAAATAACCGTAAACCGGTGCAACGATTACAACTACTCTGTTGAAGTAATGTAGATCAGACCTGTAATTTCATCAGGAACCTTCAGATTATAATGTCAGCTTAATGTTCAATTCTAAAACAAGTATTAAGGTTTAAATTAAGTCATGTCAATATTGATAAATTTGCAGATCTTTAATCACAAGAAAACAAATCAAACTGAAAAAGCAGTTCTGAAGACAACACCACTGATTCTGATTTCCACTTCATGCCCAAGTGTGTATATTTAAACCTTTTGTAACTCTGATGTAACAGCATGTAAGTGGTGTTAAAGTTTTGACAATATATTGCAGTTTGCACTCAGGCTTCAGGCTACAATGAGCTGGAGGCATTTAGGACAGAGCCCAAGGTGCTCTAGGCATTGAGCATAGAGAACTATATTATATGTGTGTGTGTGTGTGTGTGTGTGTGTGTGTGTGTGTGT
Organism: Neoarius graeffei; assembly: GCF_027579695.1. Lineage (NCBI taxonomy): Eukaryota > Metazoa > Chordata > Actinopteri > Siluriformes > Ariidae > Neoarius > Neoarius graeffei. The sequence continues at coordinate 97,665,278 of NC_083572.1, forward strand.
GTTGGTCAGAGAATATGGTTGGGTTCGGTACAAGAAATTTTCTCATGAACTTTTATGGTGGAATGTACACTCAAAAAAAAAGTGTAACTTTGTGCATGTGTGTGTGTGTGTGTGTATTTGCAGTATTATCACTACATATTCATTTAGCCTCAATCCAATCTGTCAGTATGCTCCGTGGCCTGTTGAGACTGACCTGCTTTAAAACAGGTGGCAAAAAGTTTGACTATTGCACACAGTGTGTCTGTATTTCCCCAAAAGCAAAACTGTAAATCAGAATTCATGAGAACCCTTAATAAATGCATTATTTTGCTCAGTGTTCAGCAGGACTATCTGTTCATTTTGTTTATGTTATCTCAGGAACATGCATGTATTGCTGCGATGTGCAGTCTTCTTGGAATAATTTACTCCAGTTGGGGAAAAAATCAATATCATTGAACACACACTGAAACAGATTTTCCTTTCCTGCTTTGCTTATGTCCTGGGCAGAAGCACTAAACATGCATGCATTATATTAAGTTTGTATCCTGTATTCATTCAGCCTCAGTAACCTCAGTTTATCCCGCTCAGGGTCATGGTGAATCCAGAGCCTCTCACGGGAGCACTGGGTGTGAGATAGGAAGAAGAAGAGACCTTTATTTGTCACACATACACTCAAGCACACAAGCACACAGTAACATTTCTCCTCTGCATTTAACCCATCTGAAGCAGTGAACACACACACACAAGCAATGAGCTCACACATTATGTATCAGATAACGGAATCCAGGGACACATGTCCGCCCGGGGGCATTTTGAGTTATTGACAGATTCAGAAAGTACAGTTTCTAAGCTTTCCAATGATGCCTTCCATGTGGAGATCTGACAATATTTGAAGAATGCGTGGCCTTTTGAAAGTGTATACCTCTTAAAACAGAAAAGGGAGAAAATCGCCCTCAAAGTTTTCCATTTCAGCTACTCTGGGTGTAGGGCGGGCACATAATGGTGCTCATTTGCATGACATTAAGGAAAGCCCTACCCCCTACTAGCTAGCACGATGCTACTTTCATGTAAACAAAGATCACCACGTCAATTTTCCTTCCATGCAAAGTATGCCCAAAACAATTATGAAGTACAAAAATAAGTCCTAAAGTATACTTTAACGTTTTGTGGTTGAAAAATTACTCACACCGTAAGAAAGAAAGATAGCACAATGATGACACAACTAACACAATGCTAGTTTCATGTAAAGCCTCGGTCACAACTGGCCGTACGTGCTCCTACGGCCGGTCTACATGCAAAAAACGCAAGAAACACATGGAGGGTGCGCATGAAGCACACGAGAGCATGCGTGTGACGTGCTGATTTTCGAGCCGTAGACTGGCCGCAGAGGTTCGTTGTCATGTCAAACAAACTCTACGGGCACTTACGTTTTTTTCAGGTTGCAAGACAAACTTACGGCCAACGCGCGTCTTTCTCTGTGAACAAAAAAAAAACGCAGCGATTTAGGAAACGCCAAAAATCGCACGGCCAAAAAATCGTACTTCCGGTTGTGACCTAGGCTTAACCAAACCACAACACTCTCCATTACATGCAAAAATAACAAAATACTCACACCGTAAGAAAGAAAAATAGCACGATGATAACACAACTGACACAATACTAGTTTCATGTAACCAAACCACAACACTCTCCGTTACATGCAAAAATAACCACACAGCCTTAGATTAATAAACTTACCCCATCAGAAAGAGAAACGTCGCCTTGCACACATCAATGCCTCCGATGGAAAGTAGTCCTAGAACGATCTGTGTATCATCCGATCATTCAAGTATTCCATTCAATCTGGAAAACGAGGTTGTGTTTTTTTTGCTAGAAATGGTTATCTCCAATGTAAATACCGTGTGTCTGTTTGCTTCGCGGTGTTTCAGCTCCTCTGCGCTCTGTTTAGCTTGCTCATTCCATAGTGAAATTACATGCCTGTATGCAGCTTAAGTAGCCACGAGCTCAGCTCATATCATACAGCTGATTCGCAAAAAAAAAAAAAAAGACTTAAATCATCATGTGAATGGCCCATATGGTAATTTACCCACACCCCCCAGCAGGCTACAGTCCTGACAAAAACGAGACAATTTGCAACAAAAAATGTATGCTTTTCCAACAAAACAATCTATTATCTGAAATACTGATTGCATTCTTCAAGATCTCAACTTGCACATGATGGAAAAAAAACAAAAATCACAAATTTCGAAAAAAAAAATGCTTCTTTTGCGATTATCTCGGATTCGTTTCGGCCGACATGTGTCCCTGGATTCGGTGAGGGGTCACATATACCCAGAGCAGTGGGCAGCTATGCTACAGCACCCAGAAGCAGTTGGGGGTTAGGTGCCTTGCTCAAGGGCACTTCAGCCCAATCTCAGGCCATGGCTGCCCCATGTTAACCTACTTGCATGTATTTGGACTGTGGGGGAAACTGGAGCACTCGGAGGAAACCCACACAGACACAAGGAGAACATGCAAACTCCACACAGAAAGGTCCCAGTCAGCTATTGGGCTTGAACCCAGAACCTTCTTGCTGTGAGGAAACAGTGCTAACCACTACACCACTGTGCCACCTGGATGGGACATCAGTCCATTATGTAGTACCATGCACAGATGCTTTGACACACTCCTTCACACTGTGGGGCAATTTATCATAGACAATATACTTTGGGGCATGAAAGTCCACTTTTGGGACCCTGGAGCTGTGAGGTGGCAGTGCTACCATCTGCACAACCTTCTCAACATTAATGTGCAAAATAAAATTTGAATGAATATGTGAATACAGTATGCATGTCCATTAGGATTTGGAACTGAGATTAGAATGTAAGGGTAACTATTAATAATGGAATGATTAAAATTGGTGGCATGGTGGTGTAGTGGTTAGCACTGTCACCTCACAGCAAGAAGGTTCTGGGTTTGATCCCAGTGGCTGACCGGGGCCTTTCTGTGTGGAGTTTGCATGTTCTCCCTGTATCTGTGTGGGTTTTACAGCATCCCCCACAGTCTGAAGACATGCAGGTTAGGCTAATTGGTGGCTCCAAATTGACCATAGGTGTGAATGTGAGTGTGGATGGTTGTTTGTCTGTATGTGTCAGCCCTGCGATGACCTGGTGACTTGTTCAGGGTGTACCCTGCCTCTTGCCCATAGTCAGTTGGGATAGGCTCCAGCTTGCCCATGACCCTGCACAGGATAAGCAGTTATGGATAATGGATGGATGGATGATTAAAATTGGCAGTCATAGTCTTGCCAGTGGTCAGTAATCTCTCCACAAAATCCTTAGCCATACCTGAGATTAATCCTCCAATCTGTTGGTGGTCCCTGGTATAACCCCAAGAGGAGGTCTTATCAAATGTTCAAATTCCTACAAACATAGAAGAATGGTTACTGTTGCCCAAGCCATTCTCCTACTGATGCTTCATCATAGAGTCGTCCCAGCCATCATGTGGAGAAAACTCGTTTTCCATGTTTCACTATCTGACTTGTATTCAGTCTTACACTTCCACTTTGCATCAATAATAAATATGATTTTTGAGATAATAATAATAATAATAATAATAATAATAATAATAATAATAATAATAATAATAATAATGTAATTCAATTAATATAGCACCTTTCTCACACCCAAGGTTGCTTTACAATTCGGGGAAAAAAAGAGAGCATGAGAAAGAGAGAGAGAGAGAGAGAGAGAGAGAGAGAGTCCACCAAAAGAGTGTCAGGATGTAATTCCAATGGCGTAGCTATGGTGTCCCACCAAAAGGAGCACAAAGATAAATCCCACACCACCTGCACAGCTGCCACAATGCCACCAGGCAACATTACTCGGAACACTGCACCATGGATCCACAAAGCAAGCACAGAAGCACCGCTATGTCCCAAACCACCTGCACAGCCACCGCGACACTACCGGGCAACATCGCTCAGAACACCGCACCAAGCACAGAAGCACTGCTGCACAGAGCACCGGACAACCCCTATATTAAAAGAACAATGAGCTCACTGCAGTCCATAGCGAGGAGCACAGGCATCACCTACGGTGGACCAAGGCCCGAAGGGAACTGATGCCAAGACTGAGTCTGGTGCACAACTGGTGGAAAAAACATAAAAAACCCCCAAAAACATCAAACTATACAAAAACAAAAAGAAAAACTCAGACTCGACTGAGATGTGACAGCCAAAATGTGCACAGTATACTCTCAACCAGAAATAGAAATTCCATTTCAAACATACCTCTGAGATAAACTCCTCACCACAGGGGTCTTTCTCTTCCAGGACAGGACAGGACATTGCTTTGAATTTAGAGTTGGTAATCTACATAACAGATGCTTCATACTGTATGGCAAACAATTCCAGCTCATGCAGCAAAGTAAAATACAGCATATCCTCTGAAAATAGCCTACCATAGAATGCCACTTCCTGTTCCCCACACTGATAGCCCTTTTCCACCAAATCAGTTCCAGGGCTGGTTCAGGGCCAGTGCTTAGTTTGGAACTGGGTTTTCTGTTTCCACTGACAAAGAACTGGCTCTGGGCTAGAAAAAAACGGTTCCAGGGTAGCACCAGCTCTTTGCTGGGCTAGAGGAAAGAACTGCTTACGTCAGCGGGGGGGGGGGGGGGGGGGGCTGAGTTGTTAAGACCAACAACAATAGCAAGACCGTGAGAGGGCGCCATTTTGAATGAAGCACCGTAAAGCCAGAAGCAGCAGCTGTACAAACGCGAAGTCATCCATTATTGTTGTTGTTGCTGCTGCTTCTTCTTCTCTGTGTTGTTGTTGCTTCGATGTTCGCGCCAAGGTTTATGCAAACACAGTGACATAACTGACATATACAGTGACGTAATGATGTGGCTCCCCTTAGCACCCCGAGCTATGGAAAAGCAAACTGGTTCTCAGCTGGTTCGCAAGTTGAATGAGTTGTGAACCAGCACCAGCACTGGCCCTGAACCAGCCCTGGAACTGATTTGGTGGAAAAGGGGTATGAGTATCCTCCAGACCTTGACCATGCCTCTATTCTGTTTATGAAAATTGCTATCATGGCAACATGGTGGTGAAGTGGTTAGCACTGGCGCTTCACATCAAAAAGATTCTGGGTTCAAACCTCACGGCTGATGGGAGCCTTTCTGTGTGGAGTTTGCATGTTCTCCCTGTGGGTGTTACAGCTGTGGTGTGCATGTGTTCCTTCCCAGGTACCACACTCCTCCTTTGTTACCATAGAAGCGGGTGATTGAATGCACTGGTTTTTAATTTGCCTGTCAGGATGCAGGGGTTAAAAGGCTCACCCAAACCTACTGACTAGGGGTGGGTTTCCCAAAAGCCTCTTAATGCTCGCGCTACCATTTAATGATGATATTTGTGCTACAATGCTTTTGGGAAACTCAGGCCAGGCCAGTGGGACAGACAAGAGCTTATAGTTTATCTATGGTGTATTGTGTTGGAGCTCTTGTGTGTTGTTGACCATGTATGGTGTGTTGGCAGTATTTTTGCTGTGTGTTATTCTGACTGTGTAGTGCGTGCATGTGGAGTGTTTACAGTGTGTGCTGGGGTTGGCATTGCTCCCAGTTGGGAGAGTTTTTATTTGTTTTTTGGCAGGTTTTCTTCAGTTTTGGTTCTCTTTGGTTTTGGGCTGGTGTTTCAGCAGCTTTTCTTTGAACTTTTATTTTGCCATAGAAAATATACCTGTGAGTTTATACATCTACTTCCTTGTTTGTGATTCATTTCATTCTTTAGTTTAAACTGTGTTATGTTCTCTACAACCCCTCAACCTTTGGTTTTGTGAGACATAACAGTGGGTTTCATTCCACAGTGCAAAGACGTAGTTGTGTCAGGAAGGGCACACTGCAAAAAACTGAAAACTGAATTTGAGGAGAAAATTACTTAATACTAGTGAAATTATCTTGCTGCATTGGCAGATATTTTTACTTGATAAGACATCTTAGAATAAGTTGGTTGCAATCTAGAACTAAGTTTAATAATCTCAGAATTGGTGTCTTGTATTCTTCTAATAGGAAATGTTAGATAGTTTCAACTATTTTCAAGACATTTTCACTTGCTAAGATATCATTTTTTGCAGTGCATCCAGTGTAAAAACCTCATCTCATCTCATTATCTCTAGCCGCTTTATCCTTCTACAGGGTCGCAGGCAAGCTAGAGCCTATCCCAGCTGACTACGGGCGAAAGGCGGGGTACACCCTGGACAAGTCGCCAGGTCATCACAGGGCTGACACATAGAAACAGACAACCATTCACACTCACATTTACGGTCAATTTAGAGTCACCAGTTAACCTAACCTGCATGTCTTTGGACTGTGGGGGAAACCGGAGCACCCGGAGGAAACCCACACGGACACGGGGAGAACATGCAAACTCCACACAGAAAGGCCCTCGCCGGCCCCGGGGCTCGAACCCAGGACCTTCTTGCTGTGAGGCGACAGCGCTAACCACTACACCACCGTGCCGCCCGTGTAAAAACCTCTGCAAATCAAATATGCAGATCATGATGATCCACTCTGCCAACCCCTTATGGGAGCAGCCAGAAGAAGAACAACAACAAGAAGACTGTCAAGAGGGCAAACAATCTCGGAGGAGTCTACATTCAACAATGTACCATAATGTTCAAAAGACGTTTGGAACATTCTACAGTTAAACAGGTTAACTGGTCATTGGAAATGCTCAGTCGTTCACAAGCAAGGATGGGATGAGGGTCACCATTTTGTGAAAAAAAACTGCATGAGGAAATAGTCCAACAGTTTAAAAACAATGTTTCGCTACATACAGTTGCAAGGAATTTAGGGATTTCACCATTGACAACCCATAATATCATCAAAAGATTTAGAAAATCCAGAGAAATCTCTGCGCGTAAGGGGCAAGACTGAAAAACAATATCAAACACCCGTGACCTTCAATCCCTCAGGTGGCACTGCATTAAAAACTGACATAATTGTATAAATGATATTAATGCATGGATTCGGGAACACTTCTGAAAACGGTTGTCGGTAAACAGTCTACAAATGCAAAGCGAAAGCCAAATATTAACAACATCCAGAAATGTTCCCAATTTTTCTGTGCCTGAGCTCATCTGGTTTAGAAGTCCCACGGCCTGAAAATGACCACAGTCAAGTTCAAAGTCCCAACAACTTTGATTAGCAAACCTTGTCCATTGTTGACCATGTTCACCTCTGGTAACCCCAGCAGTCACAGGCCTTTTTCACTGCTAAATCAGAACTCCCATGAGTCAACAGAGTTCAATGGTCTCCCTTATTGCTGGTGTCAATGACTGGGTTCTGAAATTGTCAACCATACCAGGCCCCAACAAGCTTCTGGCCACTATGTGCAGCCATTTCCACAATATTGCTCTTGACAAGTATTGATTTGGACATAGTGAACATGAACATGTTGCTCATGTCATCTCAAGCCTGAGAGATACTTTGTTGGAGGTAAGAGCTGAAATTATTTCAGATCTCTGATCCTGCTAACCCTTATCTGCACACTCTTACTGGTTGTTTAGGCCTAGTGGGTCTGTCAAAGCAAGCAAGAATTACCTTTTTTCCCTCTTCTTTATTTTATCCATTTTACTCCATCCCAATTCTTGTCACTCTCTCCTTTTCTTGCATCTTCTCTTTTCAATAATTTTCTTAAACCTTTCCTGAATTTTTCTCTACTTTTTCTTCTCCGTCCCCTTGTTTCACTTACTTTCACTTATGGCTCTTCTCATTCTCATTTTTCTTCCTCATGAATCTCATGGCAAAATCATGAGGGACACATCGAGAGAAATATGAACAAATGATGTTGTTGAACATGACATTGGATGAAAATTCCCCTCCATTCTTCTAAATCTCATTTCTTCTTTTTCTGTCTCTTCAACCATAGCTAGAAATATTTCATGCTCACACTTGGATGTGAGATTTATTATATAGGAGATAATTATTGTCATTATATTAAGATTTTGTTTACATTTACAATAACTTGCTCTTTTGCACCCATGCTATTACTGCTCAGGAGGTTATTACTGGTTATTAGCTCATCCAGCCAAAAGGTGATGCACTTATGCCATCATGTGTTGTCCTTCATCCATCCATCATCCGTCCAGCATCGTCCACATTTCACGAAAATCGCTTCTTCTCTCTCAATTCTTCACCAATTTTTATTCTTTTTGGCAGGAATGTAGGTCTGTCTGGAGTGCATATAGCTTCTACCAAAATTTGCATAATTACAATTAATAATGAAGATATGGAGTAATTAAGCCCTAATGAGCAATTTCCACACAAATCGCTTCTTCTCCCTCAATTCTTCACCAATTTTGATTCTTTCTGGCATGAAGGTAGGGGTACCTAGGGTGCATACAACTCCTACCCAGATTTGCTTAATTAAAATTATGAATGAAGTTATGGACAAATTAAGCCTTAATGAGCACTTCAACAAAAATTGCTTCTTCTTGGTCAATCCTCGTCATTTTGGATTCTTTCTGGCAAATAGGTAGGTATTCCTAGGGTGGATATAGCTTCTATATATAGCTTGCACAGTATATAGTGTATATAGCTTGCAACATTTATTGCACAAGGTGGCCCACTTTAGATCATTCCTTCTGGACTAGACGGGGCTGGCCAGACTGAACAACACCATCATTGATGGTCTCTTTACTGCTGTGCACAGCAGTGTTCCTTGGATAAGCTCTAGATCCACAGTGACCCTGACCAGGATAAACAAGCGACTGAGGCCCAATAAATGAATAATCAAGCTGTGAAATGTTTGTGTATACATGTTTTATAAGGGTATTTTGAAGGGTAATAAGTCAATAAGTATGCAGAATTTACCATTTTGTAGTACTCTAATGTGTGTTTTCTACATGCAATTGAAATCAGAATTACATACACTTGAAAATGAATGTTTGTCACTGAGCATGGTAAATTCTTCCAAATATGCCATGCTAAAAAATGCAAAGTAATTTGTACCAATTTAAGGTAATAGCTGTAATTTAAATTCATACACATGTTTGTGGCAGGAGCTGTTTAAATCAGCCTCCTACAGCATCCCACATGCATTTATAAACAGTCAAGAGTGTTTGTGCTCCAGCAAGAGACAGAAACAATGGCTGACAGAGCGGGTGGCTCTTTCATGTGGAAAAACAGAAGGACAGAGAAAGACCAGCATGTATAATGCGATTAGCAATGTGACAATAGATTTAAAAAAATGTAATCCAGAGATTCATGCTGTGGGCACACAGACAATAAACCCACCTGAGCCCACTGAGAAACAAACATTGAGAATATGCCATTGTCTCAGACACGGACAGAGACAGAAACAGAACAAAACATTTAGTGTTTTACAATAATACATTTTGTTTTATTGGAATTTGTTAAAAATTCATGACATAAAGATACATTTATTTACAATTAAAGATGATTGGAATCATTTCTAAGAGGCAAAATTGTAAAACAGAAGCATTTGATTTGTTCATGTCTTTGTCTGTTTTGCACATTGATAAATACAGTTTAACACAAGTAGCATACAAACCCAGTGGGAATTATTAACATGGGCTACTTTCACACTTATTACAAGTTGCTGCACAGTAAAAATCATAGTGTCAATTTTACTCTTTAAGAGTTGAATTTAACTCTCTGTCAGATAACATTTGGTCCCACTCAAAATCAGTGTAAAATTTACTCTATAGCCAGTGTAAGATTTTTAGAGTTAATTTTACTCTATTTTGTGTCAAAATTAACAATGAGGTGTGTAAAAATATTTAACACTATAGATAGTGTAAGATTTTCAGAGTTAATCTGACTCTATATTGTATTTTCGCGGGGAATCATCACCCTGCAGAGTAGATTTTGTCGTTGTGTGCAAGTGGGAATTAACTCTCACTTTTGACACTACCATTTAGATGATTTTACTCTGCATAGTGTTATAACTACTTTATCCAGAGGAAAATAGGTTTACACTGCAATATTGACACTCCATTTTTTACTGTGTGTGCACCACTATCCCTTACCTATGACTCTAACCTCTCTGTTACTGTTTGCTACTGTATGATGGCTTGCATGTTCTTCCCATGAGTGCATGTGTTTCATCTCAGGTTTTTAGGCAACACTCCCATCGTTCCCGTTAAAGAAAAAAAAAAAAAAACATCTTAGGTGAGTGACGTTTCCTTCAATGCAGAAATATCTTCACAAGTGAAAACATTTTGAATATGGGTCAATTTATTTTATACCTCTTATAATGAGATTATTATAATTGATAATTATAAAGTTGTTGCAATTAAAATGAAATTTAAAATGAATTTGCTTATATATATATATATATATATATATATATATATATATATATATATATATATGGTTTTTTTTTAATTTAACAGTTATTCCAAGAAATGGAGTTGTACTTGATACTGATAGCCGACGAGGTGCGTAGCACCGAGTAGGCTATAAGCCCTGTACGATGAGATTGAGTGGAATAACTGTTTGATTCTATCCACATTCACTGGAGCTTGAGAAACAAAGCATTTTTATTATTTATTTTTTGCAAATTCGATAAATAAAAACTTTATACAAAATGTCCAACAAAATCATTTATGCTTAGATTGCAAACAAACTGGCGAAATCACAGTAGCAGTTTGTGAAAAATGCAATAATAATAATTCTTGAAAAATAAAAAAAAGATATGTTCTTACTATCAAATGCTTTTATTCCATATTTTGTTGCTTTTTTGTATTTTTTGGGGTTTTGTTTTCAAGTAGAGTTTTTATTTCATCCTCAGTTGGTTCTGCAATACGTTCCACCATTTTGTTTTTCCTTAGTCACAGTATATGAGCTGATAGGCTCACAGTAGAGTAGCCAATCAGTGTGTGCGATTGCTCATTGTGTATACCCATCCATCCATTCATTATCTGTAGCGGCTTATCCTGTGCAGGGTCGCAGGCAAGCTGGAGCCTATCCCAGCTGACTATGGGCGAGAGGCAGGGTACCCCCTGGCCAAGTTGTAAGGTTATCACAGGGCTGACACATAGGCTACATCCACACGACAACGGCAACGAGATGTTATTTAAAAATATATCGCGTCCAAATGGGCAACGATCAGTAAAATATCAGCTCCATATGGCAACGCAACGCTTGCTGAAAACGATGCAATACACATGCCACACCTCTAGGGGCGCTGTAAGACGGTCCCTTCGGAGACACCAGAACAATAGAAGAAGTAAGGACGCATGTGCATAAACTATTATGCGTGAGACTTCATATTAGCCACAAAGTCAAGAAAATCTGTTCGGAAAATTACATTATAATGACCAAATACTGTACAATGAAAAGTATTTTTCCAGTCTCACCTGTGAAAGGTAATCCCATGTGATCTCGTTTGGACGGCAAACGTGTTGGTACAGTTAAACGCAGCTAATCTTTATTCTCCGCTTTGACCTTTCCAATATGGCGGCGAGGATGACGTATGATTCTATGCGGAAGGCGGCGTCTTTAATGGTCCGGAATAAATTGAATGCTACACGTTGATGGATTAATTTGTTGTTTCTCACCTGTAAAAGGTAATCCCATGTGATCTCGTTTGGACGGTAAACCTGTTGGTACAGTTAAACGCAGCACATGAATCTTTATTCTCCGCTTTGACCTATCCAATATGGCGGCGAGGATGACGTATGATTCTACGCGGAAGGCGGCGTCTTTAATGGTCCGGAATAAATTGAATGCTACATGTTGATGGATTAATTTGCTCTTCTACGCCCTTTTTGAGGAATGTATTGTAGGACTTAAAACATCATCTGAAGAGGTGAGATCGCTCCTTTTTTCCCCTATTTTTGCTGGCGGGATTGACTCTGCCCTAAGGGCAGAGTCTCTCTCTCTCTCTCTCTCTCTCTCACTTTGCACCATTACACAATAAATATTCACAGTGAAAATATTTTGTAAGCGCATTTCATGAACCAAGTTATAGGATTTGTTGACAACTCGCATCGAGTTCGTTACACTTCTACCCGGCGTGAAGCACTCACAGTCATGTGGTTGTGACGTCATCGTAAACAAATCCGTTCTACTCATCCAGACGACTTCACAACAGCAACATTGCCAGATCTTTCCACTCTGGAACCCGTTCTCAAAAAGATTGCGTTTTGGGCACCCAAAACGCCGGTGCCGTGTGGACGCCAGGCCTAAATGATAAGCAATTGTATCGGAGTCACCTGAATCCGTTGCCGTGTGGACAGGGCCATAGAGACAAACAACCATTCACACTCACATTCACACCTATGGTCAATTTAGAGCCACCAATTAGCCTAACTTGCATGTCTTTGGAGGAAACTGGAGCACCCAGAGGAAACCCACACAGACACTGGAAGAACATGCAAACTCCACACAGAAAGGCCCCTGTCAGCCACTGGGCTCAAACCCAGAACCTTCTTGCTGTGAGGCAACAGTGCTAACCACTACACCACCATGCTGCCCCTCATTTTGTGTGTGTATATACACACACACACTCATTGGCCACTTTAATATGAACTTGTTGTTGATTGTAAGATTCCTGTTCTTGGCTGCAGGATTGGAACCCAATGTGGTCTTCTGCTGTTGCATGCTTTTCTGCTCAACATAGTTGTAAAGAGTGATTATATGAGTTACTATGTCCTGGCAGCTCAAACCAATCTGGCTATTTTCCTTTGATCTCTCTTCTCAGCAAGATGTTTGTTTCCACCCACAGAACTGTCGCTCACTCTATGTTTTTTTGTTTTTCGCACCATTCTGTGTAAACTCCAGAGATTGCTGTGTGCGAAAACCCCAGGAGATCAGCAGTTTCTGAAATACTCAAACCAGTCCATCTGGCTCAAACCAATACCCATGCCACAGTGAAAGAAAGTCAAATTTTGAGATCATAATTTTTCCCATTATGATGTTTGACATGAACATTAACTGAAGCTCTTGATTTGTATCGGCATGATTTGATGTATTGTGCTACTGTCAAGGAATTGGCTGATTAGAGAACTGCATAAAGTGGCTCGTGAGTGCTTTTTTTTTTTTTTTATCTGTAACCGCTTATCCTGTGCAGGGTCACAGGGGGCAAGCTGGAGCCGATCCCAGCTAGCCATGGACAAGTCGCCAGCTCATCACAGGGCTGACACACACAAACAACCATTCACCGTCAATTTAGAGCCACCAATTAACCTAACCTGCATATCTTTGGACTGTGGGAGGAAACCCATGCAAACTCCACACAGAAAGGCCCTCCTCGGCCACTGGGTTCAAACCCAGAACCTTCTTGCTGTGAGGCGGCAGTGCTAACCACTACACCACCGTGCTGCCGCTGGTGAGTGTACAGATTGTATATGCCTCTGTCCTAGCACCCAGGTGATAGACTGAACTTCCCCTGGATTTCTGAACAACTAAGTCAGTGCTGTTTTCAAACAATGACTGAACACCTACCTCTTCATCAAGCACTTGGATTCGTACTGATTTCATTAAAAAGAAAAGAAAAAAATATCTTGGCTTGGGTGTCTTCTTTTCTTGCTGTACTAAAATGTTACTTCCTTCTAAGATGTTTTTTCATTTGATATTCTTAGACCATGATCTAGCATGAGGATATGTTCTTGATAGAGATTACAAATCACTTGAATGTTGTAAATGTAATTAAACTCTGAAGAACACCATATGTAGTGCAATTAAATAGAGAATAGAGAGATGAATCACAAAGATTTGTCCTTTTGACATACAATGGAAGTTCGTGTTCAAGTCCTTTATTGCCTTTTTACACAGAAAAGGAAGTTAGAAAAAGGAGAAATTGAGATGAAACGTGAACATAAGGAAATGTGGAGTGAGTTAGTTAACATGGGAAAGAAAGAAAGAAAGAAAGAAAGAAAGAAAGAAAGAAAGAAAGAAAGAAAAAGCTGACAACATACAGTCATCCAGTATACAGTCTCCCGGCTTGTTTTGAGTGATTTTAGATGTACCTAAAATCTGGCCAACTGCATGCTAAAACAAACAAACAAACAAACAAACAAACAAACAAACAAACAAACAAAAACACCTTAAACTAGCCCCTTTGGGAAAGGGAGACTTTTTTTGTTCCTTTTTTATCCATTTCAATTTCTCTTCTCTGAAGAGTGTACACACATTATCCACACCACAACCCCCATTCCCTCTCCCAATCTTTGCAATATATCTTACAGTGGTGCTCGACGGTTTGCAAACCTTTTAGAATTTTCTATATTTCTGCATAAATATGACCTAAAACATCATCAGATTTTCACACAAGTCCTAAAAGTAGATAAAGAGAACCCAGTTAAACAAATGAGACAAAAATATTATCCTTGGTCATTTATTTATTGAGGAAAATGATCCAATATTACATATCTGTGAGTGGCAAAAGTATGTGAACCTTTCCCAGATAGCAAAAATCAGTTGAATCAACATTGAAATAGCGTTTGGCAGAAAACATTGAAATAATGTTGAAATGATATTGAAAGTGTCCCCTTGAATTTGGGCTGAATCAATGTTGAATTTTCAACCCTATCAGCATTGAATCAATAGTGATTCAACCATCATCTAAATAGAAATTTCTATTTAGATGATGGTTGAATCACTATTGATTCAATGCTGATAGGGTTGAAAATTCAATATTGATTCAACCCAAATTCAAGGGGACACTTTCAATATCATTTCAACATTATTTCAATGTTTTCTGCCAAACGCTATTTCAATGTTGATTCAACTGATTTTTGCTATTTGGGAATTGCTCAAGGGCACCACAGCCCAAGGCCGCCCCACGTCAACCTAACTGCACATCTTTGGACGGTAGAGGAAACCCACACAGACACGGGGAGAACGTGCAAACTCCACACAGAAAGGCCCTCGCCAGCCACTGGGTTCGAACCTGGAACCTTCTTGCTGTGAGGCAACCGTGCTAACCACTGCACCACCGTGAGAAATTGGGTTGATGTTTCACCGTACACGATGATGGAAAGGCCTGTCTGTGGACATGAACCAGATATGATATGAACCAGAAAGGATTATACAGTCTTTACCTGGACAATAAAATATTGCCTAAATACAGTACGAGCAGTTAAACTTACTGTACAATTCAAATAACTGCCCGACTAACAAAATATTTGAATATTTGCTCCGGTTTCCCCCACAGTCCAAAGACATGCAGGTTAGGTTAACTGGTGACTCTAAATTGACCATAGGTGTGAATGTGAGTGTGAATGGTTGTCTGTGTCTATGTGTCAGCCCTGTGATGACCTGGCGACTTGTCCAGGGTGTAGATACCCTGCCTTTCGCCCATAGTCAGCTGGGATAGGCTCCAGCTTGCCTGCAACCCTGTAAAAGGATAAAGTGGCTAGAGATAATGAGATGAGAATACATAACATGTCATAATAAGCCTGTATAGTAATCCTCAGTCACTGTTTTATCCTACTCAGTATGGTGGTGAATCTGGAGCCTATGCCAGGAACACTGGGCGTGAGGTGGGATGGGGTTCTTGTCCATCAGAGTACCATGTGTACAAGCACATGTTCACTTAACCACTATTTTTAACCACACTACCACAAAGAGGAGAACTGGCCAGTGTTGTTGAAGCAAATTTCTTCAGTCGCAAGCACGGACAGTCTGTGGTTACAAGTCTCGTCGTCAACAGAGCTCGAGCTCTTCTGAAAGTTCTTCTGAGAGACGGTTATTTGGACCATTCCAAATAGCGGCCAGTACGGTAGAATTTTCTGTTCGTTTTTTTCCTTACATGTTGCACACACAAGATTTGCACATAACCATAAATAATAATCTATTCTTCATAGTTCCTTGTGCTCTATTAAAATTCTAAATTAAATAAATGAAATTCAATGAAATATAGGAAACCCCCCTCCCACAAAATGGTCTCACCCAGAGTGCACCCCAGGCTCCCGTCCAGTGGTGCAGTGTATGATGACAACAAAATCAACATATATTCAACATTGATCAAATGTTTCCTTCAACCATTACATTGATTCGAACACATTTTTTCAACTTTTTATTTTATCAGTGGTTGATTAATGGTTGATCCACCATCAGTGTTCAACTATAACTGTAAATCAACCATCTTCACCAAATATCAACATTGAAATAACATCATTTGCTATCTGGGTTGCTTTCATTATCTGGTGTGACCCCCTTGTGCAGCAATAACTGCAACTAAACGTTTCCGGTAACTGCAGATCAGTCTTGCACACCGGCTTGGAGGAATTTTAGCCCATTCCTCCGTACAGAACAGCTTCAACTCTGGGATGTTGGTGGGTTTCCTCACATGAACTGCTCGCTTCAGGTCCTTCCACAACATTTCAATTGGATTGAGGTCAGGACTTTGACTTGGCCAGTCCAAAACATTAACTTTATTCTTTTTTAACCATTCTTTGCTAGAATGACTTGTGTGCTGAGGGTCGTTGTCTTGCTGCATGACCCACCTTCTCTTGAGATTCAGTTCATGGACAGATGTTCTGAAATTTTCCTTTAGAATTTGCTGATATGGTAGGTGCTAGCGAGCAAGCTATGGAGTAGATGCATCCAACCAGGCTCCGCAGAACTTTCATTTTAAAGTTTTTAAAAAAGGCACCTTTCGACAAAGCACACTTCTTTATTTCACTTTTTGTTTTATCATACTTCTACATATCTGCTTACGTAAAAAGAATGGCTGGCAAGTCTACAAAAACCCGTAATCCAACTTCGTTGACCACGAGGCCTAGCGATCCCGGATCATCCCCGGATCAAAGTGATACGCCAACCCCAGCTGACGAGACCATGGCGCTAACCACTCAAGCTTTCAGGCAGGAGTTGCTTTGTGAAGATATTGGAAACATAATTAAGTCAGAGATTAGAAAAGTGCTGGAAAAGGAAATGGAAGGTTTCAGAGCCGACATTACTATTGTAAGGTCTGATCTACAATCTTATCAGAACTCGGTTGCTACAGAGTTGGCCACGCTGAAAAATACCACTGGCAAGATGGAGAAGAGTCTGTCAACATGTACAGATGATATCGTTTCACTGCAACGTGAAGTGGCACACCTCATGGCTCAGTCAGAATTACTACAAGATAAAAGTGAAGACTTAGTGTCGAGGTCAAGGAGGAATAACATCAGAATCGTGGGAATACCAGAGAGCCATGACAGCTCCACTGTCACCGTGTCAACCCTGCTTCAGAGGGCATTCGGCCTATCAGAGGTGCCAGTACTAGATAGATCTCATTGCTCGCTACTACCGGTGCCCAGGAAGGGCGACCGACTGTGCGTAATCGTGGCTCGCATGCACTATTTCCAGGACTGTGCCAACATTCTTCACCTCGCCAGGGAAAAACAACAGATCAAAGTGGATGGGATGACCATTTCAGTCTACCCAGACTACACAGCACGAGTGGCCAGAGCCCGAGCAGGATACAACGGGGTGAGACAACAACTTTGGGGACTGAAGGGGGTCCACTTTGGGATCATCTACCCGGCCTGTCTTCGCATCACACATAACAACCAGGAGTGGATCTTTACGACGCCAGAGGAAGCCCAGACTTGTATCAATAAAAACTTTCCTGCATGCGGGAATACTTCTAACAAGTAACTACTGAACTCCTCATATAAGCCCTGTAGATGCCCTTTAAGTGTCGTTACACTGAATGTCAGAGTGAGTAATATTACCAACCAGTTTGCAGTTCCTTTCTGAGATGACGTTTACTTCTATCCAATGTTAGAAATGTTTTCAGGGCTCCTCTTGTAGATAACTTTATTGCCACAGTGGCTGTCATGGGTGTCCTTTACCATTATTATTAGAATTTTTATTTTCTGCCAGCCTTCTGTTTTTGGATGTGTGTATACAGTGGGGCAAAAAAGTATTTAGTCAGTCACCAATTATGCAAGTTCTCCCACTTAAAAAGATGAGAGAGGTCTGTAATTTTCATCATAGGTATACCTCAACTATGAGAGACAGAATGGGGGGAAAGAATCCAGGAAATCACATTGTCTGATTTTTAAAGAATTTATTTGCAAATTATGGTGGAAAATAAGTATTTGGTCAATAACAAAAGTTCATCTCAATACTTTGTTATATACCCTTTGTTGGCAATGACAGAGGTCAAATGTTTTCTGTAAGTCTTCACAAGGTTTTCATACACTGTTGCTGGTATTTTGGCCCATTCCTCCATGCAGACCTCCTCTAGAGCAGTGATGTTTTGGGGCTGTCGCTGAGCAACACGGACTTTCAACTCCCTCCAAAGATTTTCTATGGGGTTGAGATCTGGAGACTGGCTAGGCCACTCCAGGACCTTGAAATGCTTCTTACGAAGCCACTCCTTTGTTGCCCAGGCTGTGTGTTTGGGATCATTGTCATGCTGAAAGACCCAGCCACGTTTCATCTTCAATGCCCTCGCTGATGGAAGGAGGTTTTCACTCAAAATCTCACAATACATGGCCCCATTCATTCTTTCCTTTACATGGATCAGTCGTCCTGGTCCCTTTGCAGAAAAAACAGCCCCAAAGCATGATGTTTCCACCCCCATGCTTCCAGTAGGTATGGTATTCTTTGTATGCAACTCAGCATTCTTTCTCCTCCAAACACCACAAGTTGAGTTTTTACCAAAAAGTTCTATTTTGGTTTCATCTGACCATATGACATTCTCCCAATCCTCTTCTGGATCATCCAAATGCTCTCTAGCAAACTTCAAATGGGCCTGGACATATATTGGCTTAAGCAGGGGGACATGTCTGGCACTGCAGGATTTGAGTCCCTGGTGGCATAGTGTGTTACTGATGGTAGCCTTTGTTACTTTGGTCCCAGCTCTCTGCAGGTCATTCACTAGGTCCCCCCGTGTGGTTCTGGGATTTTTGCTCACCATTCTTGTGATCATTTTGACCCCACAGGGTGAGATCTTGCGTGGAGCCCCAGATTGAGGGAGATTATCAGTGGTCTTGTATGTCTTCCATTTTCTAATAATTGCTCCCACAGTTGATTTCTTCACACCAAGCTGCTTACCTATTGCAGATTCAGTCTTCCCAGCCTGGTGCAGGTCTACAATTTTGTTTCTGGTGTCCTTTGACAGCTCTTTGGTCTTGGCCATAGTGGAGTTTGGAGTGTGACTGTTTGAGGTTGTGGACAGGTGTCTTTTATACTGATAATGAGTTCAAACAGATGCCATTAATACAGGTAACGAGTGGAGGACAGAGGAGCCTCTTAAAGAAGAAGTTACAGGTCTGTGAGAGCCTGAAATCTTGCTTGTTTGTAGGTGACCAAATACTTGTTTTACCGAGGAATTTACCAATTCATTAAAAATCCTACAATGTGATTTCCTGGATTCTTTCCCCCCATTCTGTCTCTCATAGTTGAAGTGTACCTATGATGGAAATTACAGGCCTCCCTCATCCTTTTAAGTGGGAGAACTTGCACAATTGGTGGCTGACTAAATACTTTTTTGCCCCACTATATGTATGTGTGGGTGTATGTATGCTTGTGGAGGACAGGAGTCATGTATGCCCAAGGGTTCTTTCTGTTTTCATCAAAATTGAGTATAACCCCTACTACTGAAAGCATTACCTCCTAATTTAATTTTTTGATACACCACTACTATGTACATATGAATGAATGTGTGCATGTGCTCTTATTTTGATTTATTTATTTTTATTTTTCTTAATTGCAACAATATTTGATCTTTAAGCACCCACTGAGATGTTTTTTATTAATTTATTCATTTCTCCTTTTTTAAATGATGCCTATGTGCCATAGTTGTTTCATGAGCCATGTTCTGGGGGTTCTATTGTGTAGTTAAGTGTTAGCCAAACCATGACTACATTGGGGTCTAGCCTTAAGGTAGGTAAGGCTAGGGCGGCCTGGGAGTTCAGAACAGGTCAGCAAAGGGAACCAAGTTTATTTTGTTTTTGTGTGTGTGTTCTGTTTACTGGAAAACAAATCAAACATGTTTGTACATTGTGCTCAAACTTTTCTGTTATGGTTGGGACCTGTATTTCATCTGAAATTACCCAACTGACTAGGGAATGGGCGGCACGGTGGTGTAGTGGTTAGCACTGTCGCCTCACAGCAAGAAGGTCCTGGGTTCGAGCCCCGGGGCTGGCGAGGGCCTTTCTGTGTGGAGTTTGCATGTTCTCCCTATGTCCGCGTGGGTTTCCTCCGGGTGCTCCGGTTTCCCCCACAGTCCAAAGACATGCAGGTTAGGTTAACTGGTGACTCTAAATTGACCGTAGGTGTGAATGTGAGTGTGAATGGTTGTCTGTGTCTATGTGTCAGCCCTGTGATGACCTGGCGACTTGTCCAGGGTGTACCCCGCCTTTCGCCCGTAGTCAGCTGGGATAGGCTCCAGCTTGCCTGCGACCCTGTAGAAGGATAAAGCGGCTAGAGATAATGAGATGAGATGAGACTAGGGAATGATATCTATTAACAGTACATCAAGACAATGGCTAACACCACAGCCTTAGGTTCAATCAGATTCATTAGTTGGAATATTAAAGGGATACAACATCCTATTAAGCTTAACAGGGTTTTCACACACCTAAAGTTACTGGGTTCAGATATTATATATCTTCAAGAGACCCACCTTTGGACTGGTGAACACACTAAGCTAAAGAAAGGCTGGCTTGAACAGATATTCCACTCTAACTATGGAGATAGGTCGAGGGGGGCAGCAATATTAATTAGGAAAGGTGTCCCATTCATGCCAAGCAGTGTACTACCAGATAATAATGGCCAGTTTGTCATTGTGACAGGGAAGCTATATGGTAATTTAGGCCGAATCCCATTTCACCCCTTGGACCTACCCCTTGGCCCTTCCCCTCCATTTTGCGCGTTCACGTGAAGGGGTAGGGATATCCCAATCCCAGTTAATGCGGAGGGGTAGGGGAAGGGGTAGGGCTTCTGTACCCCTCCAAACGGAGATTTTCCTGGAGCTGACTCCGAACGAAGGGGTTTGAGTGATTTCCCACAATGCCATGCGGATTTCAGCGAGATTTCATGCGGATTTCAGAAAGATGGCGGTTCCCGCGGCGAAAGATTGTCATAAATGTAAGTATTTTCTCCATTATTTACGCAAGTTGTTATAACCGTTCTATTACTACGTCAATAGTGTTAACTAGCCTATTAACGTTAACGTACTATAACATTAACGTGTGATCGGTTGATGCAATGAAAATTGTGAACAAAGTTGTTATTTAGCAGTTAGCTCAAGTAATTACAAACAACAGAGGATCTGCTTTTCTGTTGTGTCGTTACGTTAACCAGCTTCCCATCCCTGTGTACTTGAACTAGGGAATCCAGAGGAAACACGCCGCTTGATTCGCTTTCGAGCTGAGAATGAGCAGCGATTTCTGAAATCCAAAGCTGCTGCTAAAAAGCTTTGGGAGTGAGTACTGTTTTCGGTTGCTTGACTGCATACGTTTTGTTCTGTTATTCTCGCTTTTATTGTTTACACGAGTGTTCTGACACCTCATTCTGTCGGATGTGGTGCACGAAGCGCCAAAGATATCCCATTCAGTGGTGTTAGTTAACAGATCACACCCTACATTAGCTTGCTCTTCACAGTGTTTACTTCGTCTACTGGCATTTCTCCGTTTAGCTGCAGACAACCGTAAAAAGAGGCCTATAGCCCAGGACACAGTGATCACAACAGCAGCAGACGGCATTTCAGCAGAGATTTCTGGTTCTGCCTCTGGCTCTGACTGTAGCGGCTGGTCGCAGCCAATGACGCATTTGGTCGCGTTTTGCTAACGTAAACGCTGACGGAGGTACGCGATGACATATGCGATCGTTGAAGGGCTATCCCAATACATAGGGGTTGAATTTCAAGCCCTATCCCTTGTAGCTCAGTTTCAAGGGGAAGGGCCAAGGGGAAGGGGGAGGGGGAGGGGTAGAAATTAGAATTGGGATTGGGCCTTAGTTGCGCTAGTTAACTTTTATGGCCAACCCTCAGTTTTTCTGTTGCCTCATAGGTAAACTCCCTGATCTTAATTCACATTTGCTAATTTTAGGGGGAGATTTTAACTGTACACTATAGCCAACACTAAACAAATCTAGCCCCAGGCAAAACAAGTCTGTGTCCAAATCGAGTGCACTAATTTTATCATTTATGCAATCCAATAAATTATTTGATCCCTGGAGACACTCCAATCCCACTACCAGACAGTTTTCTTTTTTCTCACCAGTTCATCTTTCATATTTGAGAATTGATCTTTATTTGATTGATCACAGGACCATCTCTTTTGTAACCAACTGCCAGCATCATGCCATAGTGATCTCCAATCACAGTCCTGTCCAATTAGACATGTCATTTCCAAACAATCCCATGCCTCAGCACTCATGGCAACTTGACCCACTTTTATTAACAAACAGTTCATTTCTAAAATTCATTTCTGACCAAACTGATTTTTACATAGATGTCAATAGCACCTCTGGAATGTCATAAACTATTATATGGGAGTAACTTAAGACCTACCTCAGAGGACAGATTATTTCATATGCAGCTCACAAAAAGAGAGAACAGACCAAACGTCTTACAGAACTTAGCCAGCAGATATCAGACACTGATAACCAATTAGCTCATGATTTCACATCTGATCTTTATAAAGAACAGCTACTGTTGCAAACAGAATATGACAACCTCTCTGTAGCGCTAATAAGGTGTGGGTGGAGCACAGAGGACAGCAGGACAACGCTTTGAGGCAGAGAAGGCTATTTATTTCCACAACTTTTCAGTCTAAGTAAGCCCATACACACACACACACACACACACACACACTCTGCATCTGGTCCCGGGTTGCGCTCCCTCTGCTCTCCCTCTGCCTCCTAAAATAGGGAGCACAGACCTGTCACAGACCGGCGCTTGACCACGCCCCCGCTGCCACATACCCCCACCGCCCGACTCAGGCCGGGCGCCTGTCTGGCCTGCAGCCGACTCCCCCCCCCCCCCCCCCCTTGACGGGAGAGGAAGTCCGCCACGACCATCTGCGCCCCCGGCCTGTGGACCACCTTGAAGTTGAAGGGTTGGAGTGCCAGATGCCAACGGGTGATCCACGCGTTGGCATCCTTCATGCGGTGGAGCCACTGGAGGGGCGCGTGGTCCGAACAGAGGATGAAAGGGCGCCCCAGCAGGTAGTAACGGAGGGCGAGGACCACCCACTTGATCGCCAGGCACTCTTTCTCAATCGTGCTGTAGCGCCCCTCACGCACTGACAGCTTCCGGCTGATGTAAAGGACCGGGCGATCCTCCCCCTCCACCTGCTGGGACAAAACAGCCCCCAGCCCTCTGTCCAACGCATCCGTCTGTAACATAAAAGGGAGAGAGAAGTCAGGGGAGTGTAAAAGTGGCCCCCCACACAGTGCAGCCTTTACCTCAGAGAAAGCCCGCTGGCACTGCTCCGTCCACTGGACCGGATCTGGCGCCCCCTTTTTAGTGAGGTCAGTCAGCGGGCTGGTGACGTCTGAATAATTAGGTATAAACCTACGATAGTAGCCAGCCAGCCCCAGGAACTGTCTCACCCCCTTTTTGGTCTTGGGCCTCGGGCAGGCCGCAATCGCTGCTGTCTTATTAATTTGGGGACGCACCTGCCCGTTGCCCAAGTGGAAGCCCAGATACCGTACTTCCACCCACCCAATCGCACACTTCTTTGGGTTGGCAGTGAGTCCCGCCCACCTCAGCGACCTAAGGACGGCCCTCAGGTGTTGCAGGTGCCGCTGCCAGTCATTACTATAAATGATAATATCATCTAAATAAGCGGTCGCATAGGTGGCGTGGGGCCGGAGGACCCTGTCCATCAGCCGCTGAAATGTAGCGGGCACCCCAAACAGCCCAAACGGAAGTGTGACGAACTGGTGTAAGCCGAATGGTGTGGAAAAGGCTGTTTTCTCCCGGGATAATGGAGTTAAGGGGATCTGCCAATATCCCTTCATCGAATCCAGTGTCGAGTAAAAGCGAGCTGTGCCTAGTCGATCAAGCAGCTCATCAATACGAGGCATTGGGTACACGTCGAATTTAGACACCGCGTTGACTTTTCTATAGTCCACACAGAACTGGACCGAGCCGTTGGCCTTGGGAACCAAGACCACCGGGCTGCTCCAGTCACTGTGGGACTCCTCGACGATGCCCATTTCGAACATGGCCTGAAGTTCTTCCCGAACCACCTTTTTTTTGTGTTCGGGTAGCCGGTAAGGGTGGCTACGCACTACCACCCCCGGGGGCGTCTCTATGTGGTGTTCTATGAGGTTAGTGCGACCGGGCAGGGGCGAGAACACATCCGAAAACTCGGCCTGCAACTGGGCGACCTCCGTGAGTTGGGTCGGGGAGAGGTGGTCTCCACAGGGGACCAGAGAGGTACGTGCTGCCAATGTCCCTTTTTGAACCTCCGGCCCCAGCTCCGCCTTCTCCAGAACTACCGACACCAACGCCACGGGGACCTCCTCATTCCAGACCGATCTAATGGCCCAACGAGATCCATCTCAATTCTTTCGAACGGGGTCTCGATTAATGGTAGGGGGCGCAAGGGCGCTTTTGGAATGGCCGTTGGGTTTACTAACTGCCATTCGCGGCACGCCATACACTACTTACGGACGTCGCCGCAAATCCCCAGCCAATAGAATCGGGCCATTATCTTGGCTAGTGTCTTATCCTGCCCGAGGTGTCCAGCCATGGGATTAAAGTGAGCTGCCTGGAATACCAATTCCCGACGGCTCTTTGGAATTAATAACTGGGTGACTCGCTCTTTCGTCTGAGTGTCCTGCGTCACTCGGTATAATCTATCCTTCAAAATGGAAAAATAGGGGAAGGACAGGGTGATGTTCGGCTGGAGCGTTTGACCATCGATTACTCTCACTTGGTCAAACGCATGTCGCAGAGTCTCGTCTCGCGATTGTTCTAGTGGGAAATCCGCGAGGGATTCCCCAATAGAAAGAGGAGGAGCCGGCGGCTCCTCACTCTGTCGCGGAGATGACGTAGACGGCTCTGCAACCACAGCTCCAGCCAAAGCGACACCGGGACCCTCCCCTGTCAACCGGCAGGACCCACTCTTTACTAGGCGTGCCATTAAACCCTGAAATCCCAGCCAATCAGTCCCCAAAATTAAAGAGTGGGTAAGGCGAGGATTAACCGCCACCTTCACTATAGATTTTTCGCCTCTGAAATATATGTGGACCGACACCAACGGGTATCTGTGAACATCCCCGTGCACACACAACACCTTCACCCCCTGTGCTCCCCCCAATGCCTCGTCTTGCACCAGGCTTTGGCAGATCGAGGTCTGATTACAACCCGAATCCACCAACGCCTGATATGTAGCCCCTTGTACACTTACCGGTATGCGATACGCTCCGGCCCGATCGAGGGCAGCTTCTGGCACATCAGGGATCCGCACCACCGCCCCCACCTCCATAGCTGCGCACTGTTGCTGCAGGTGGCCCGGTTCCCCGCAGCGCCAGCAAACCGGCCCGGGCCTTCCCTCTGCAGCTGTGTTCTGGGGCTCACTCACCTGAGGGGGGGGAGAGACAGACACAGAAGGGAGAAACGGGAGGGCACCATGGGTGCGGCGGGCCGGCTGGGGTGTAGCCGGCCCCCGCCTCCGTGGTGGGGGAATGGGGCGAGGACGGGACACAGAGGAGGGGAGAAAGAGAGAGAGAAGAGGGGAGAAGAGATGGCGTCGTTGGCCGTCCTGCCGCCGGAACAGCCGCCAAATGATCCTCCGCCAGTCGTACGGCCTGATCCAGCGACGCCGGGCGGTGGCACTGGACCCACTCCGCGGTTCCGGCTGGTAAGCGGGCGATGAATTGCTCCAGCACCACCTGATCGATGATTCCCTCGGTGTCACGATCGTCGGCCCTCAGCCACCACCAGCAGGCGTCCCGGAGCTGCTGGCCGAACGCGAATGGCCGGCCGACTTCCTCCATCCACAGTGCGCGGAAGCGCTGGCGCTGTTGTTCGGGCGTGAGCCCCAAGCGCTGGAGGACGGCCCAGCGAAGGTCGGCGTAGGCCAGCCAGCGGTCGGCGGGGAGCTGTAATGCAGCCAGCTGCACCTCTCCTGTGAGGAGGGGGAGGAGGAGCGCCACGCGCTGCTCCATCGGCCACCCCGAGGCTTCGGCGACTTGCTCGAACAAGGTGATAAATGCCTCGGGGTCGTCCTGCGGGCCCATCTTGGTCATGGTGAGGGGAGACGGGCCCGCGGCCGGGGCGCTGGTGGACCCCGCCGATGTGAGGAGATGCCGGAACGCCTCTCGATCTTCCTGCGGGGCCAGCACCAGGGCTTCGAAGCATCGCTCCTGCTCCTTTCGGAGCGTGACGAGTGCCTGGTGCTGGCTCTGCTGAGCCGTGGCGAGGGCATGGACCAAGTCCGCGAACGGGGAGGATTCCATGGGGCTGCAAAGTTGGTGCTCCACCTTCTCCCGGGTTTCGGCACCACTGTAGCGCTAATAAGGTGTGGGTGGAGCACAGAGGACGGCAGGACAACGCTTTGAGGCAGAGAAGGCTATTTATTTCCACAACTTTTCAGTCTAAGTAAGCCCATACACACACACACACACACACACACACACACACACACACACACTCTGCATCTGGTCCCGGGTTGCGCTCCCTCTGCTCTCCCTCTGCCTCCTTAAATAGGGAGCGGTTACTGGGAAAACACACACAAAACACAGGTTAACTACCGTCAGGTGT
The DNA here is from genome assembly GCF_027579695.1 of Neoarius graeffei. NCBI lineage: Eukaryota > Metazoa > Chordata > Actinopteri > Siluriformes > Ariidae > Neoarius > Neoarius graeffei. Next base: position 97,691,925 of record NC_083572.1, read on the forward strand.
AGCGATTCTGCCACTCACCTTCCCTGGCTCCGCCCTCCTGTCACAGACCGGTGCTTGACCACGCCCCCGCTGCCACACTCTCCATAAAACAAACAGAATGGTTGCTATTTAAAACAAAGCAAGCATATTACGAACATGGCAAAAAGGCGTGGAAATTACTGTGTCATCAGCTTAGACAGACAGCAACACGTAATGCAATCCCTGAAATCTGTATTGCACCAGATTCAACTTCCATGCATCCCCAGATCAGAAATGATCAATTTAAGGCATACTATGAGGAACTTTACACATCACAAGCCTCCATGAATGCAACCGAAATCCAAACCTTTCTAGATGGCCTAGAATTACCAAAAATTAGTACAGAAGATCAAGCCTCCCTTGATGCTCCTATAACAAATGTAGAAATTTCACAGGCAATAAGTTCTATGCAGAGTGGGAAAGCATCCAAACCTGATGGGTTTTCTATAGAGTTTTACAAGTTATTCTCACACAAACTGGTACCTATTCTGAATTTACTGTTCAAGGAAATTATCTCTGTTGGGAAACTACCTCCAACCATGACTCAGGCAACTATATCAGTTCTATTGAAAAAAGACAAGGATCCCTTGGACTGTGGATCCTATCGCCCTATTAGTCTCCTGTGCTGTGATTATAAAATCCTCACTAAGGTGCTGGCACGTCGTCTAGAAGCAGCGATACCTAACATCATTGATCCCAATCAAACAGGCTTCATACCGGGGAGGCAGTCTTTCTATAACATGTGAAGGTTGTTCAATATTCTATACTCTTCTCACTCCATCTGTCAGCCGGAGGTTGTGCTCTCCCTCAATGCGGAGAAGGCCTTCGACCATGTTGAGTGAAACTATCTGTTCATGGTGCTGGATAGGTTTGGGTTTAGTATGTCCTTCATTTCATGGATTAAAATATTATATACCTCACCAACTGCTTCAGTATGCACAAACTTGATCAGGTCCAACCCTTTTATGCTGCAAAGAGGAACTCGACAGGGGTGCTGCTTCTCGCCATTTCTATTTGACTTAGCCATCGAACCTCTTGCTGCAGTGCTGAGGATGCAACAAGATATTCCAGGTATTGTTAGGAACCAAGTAATACACAAAGTGTCGCTGTATGCAGATGGCCTTTTATTGTATTTATCCAACCCAACAGAATCAATCCCTAAGCTTATAGACATATTACAACAATTTGGGCGACTATCTGGATACAGACTAAATTTCTCAAAAAGTTCACTTTTTCCCATTAATCAACTGGCAACATCCATTAATTATAGTAGCCTTCCCTTTAAACTGGAGCTCCAATCCTTCACTTATTTGGGCATAGGTGTTACACGACAGTACAAAGACCTTTATGACTGCAACTTTAAACTGTTGCTAGAGCATACTAAACAGGATTTCCAAAGATGGTCTGCACTCCCTGTTACACTGGCAGGCTGAGTAAACATGGTAAAGATGACAATCCTGCCTTGATTCTTATATTTATTTCAAATGATCCCCATCATATTGACTAAATCCTGGTTCAAAAAGTTGAATAGTCATATCACCGCCTTCATTTGGAACAACTCCACCCCACGGATTAAAGAGGCTTACTTGGAGATGCCTAAGGAAGCAGGGGGCCTGGGGCTGCCTAATTTTTTATTTTATTACTGGTCTACTAACATTTCCAAACTGAATTACTGGATTTCAACCTATAAAAATAAAGAAGGACCAATATGGGTGTGGCAGCAGGGGCATGGCCAAGCGTCGGTCTGTGAATGGAGGGTGGAGTCAGGGAAGGTGAGTGGTGGAATCACTGTGCCTGATGGGAATTAACCTGTGTTTGTGTCTTCCCCAGTGACCGCACCCTTTAAAAGGAGAGAGCAGAGAAAGGGAGCTCTTTCCCCAACCAGAACACTTGTGTGTGTGCATGTGTGCTGGGAGAGTGTGGAAAAAGTCTTAGCTGAAAAGCTGGAAATAAAGAGTTTTGAGAACTCAGTTCTGCCCTGCCGTGCTTCTGTGCTCCACCCACCTGGTCCAATACAACAGTGGTGCTGAAACCTGGGACGGAGCACAGAAAGGAACAGCCCCATGGAGTCCTCCCCCTTCCAGGACCTGGTCCATGCCCTCGCCCCCGGCCCAACAAAGCCAGCACCAGGCACTGATAGCCCTCCAGAAGGAGCAGGAACAATGTTTCAAAGCCCTGGTGCTGGCACAATAGGAAGATCGGCAGGCTTTCCGGCACCTGCTCGCGTCGGCGGGGTCCACGATCCCCACCGCCGCGGACCCTCCCCACCTCACCCTAATGAAAATGGGTCCGCATGATGACCCCGAAGCCTTCCTCACTCATTTTGAGCAGGCAGCAGAGGCATGGGGTTGGCCGGTGGAACAGCGAGTGGTGCGCCTCCTCCCCCTGCTAATGGGTGAGGCGCAGCTGGCTGCGCTACAGCTCCCTGCTGACAGCCGGCTGGTCTATGCAGACCTCTGCAGGGCCATCCTCCAACGCGTGGATCACACCCTGGAACAGCAAAGGCAGCGTTTCCGTGCACTGTGCCTGGAGGAGGTCGGCCAGCCGTTCGCATTTGGCCAGCAACTCCGGGACGCCTGCCAGCGGTGGCTGAGGGCCGACAACTGCGATGCCGAGGGAATCATCGATCTGGTGGTGCTGGAGCAATTCATCGCCCAGCTTCTGGAAGGAACAGCGGAATGGGTCCAGTGCCATCACCCAGCGTCGCTGGATCAGGCCATCGAGCTGGTGGAGGACCATATGGCAGCCGTTCTGATGGCAGGACAGTGTGTCTCCCCTTCTCCCCTCTCTTCTCTCTCTCCCTCCCCTCTGTCCCTTGTCCTCGCCCCATTACCCCACTGCAGAGGTGGGGGCTGGCTCCACCCTAGCCAGCCCACCGCACCCGTGGTGCCCTACCATTTCCTACTTCCTTGTCTGTGTCTTCCCCCCCCTCAGGTGAGTGATCTCTGGAACACCTGTGCAGGGAGAGAGCCTGGGCCGGTATGCTGGTGCTGCGGGGAACCGGGGCACCTCCAGCATCAGTGCTCGGTGATGGAGGTGGGTGCAGTGGTCTGGATCCCTGACATGCCAAGGACCACCCTCGATCGGGCTGGAGTGTATTGCATACCGGTGAGTATCAAGGGGATACCGTACGTATCAAGCTTTGGTGGACTCCAGCTGTAATCAGACCTCAAGCCACCAAAACCTGGTGCAAGACGAGGCATTGGGAAAAGCACAATTGGTCAAGGTGTTGTGTGTGCATGGGGATGTTCACAACTACCCTTTAGTGTCGGTCCACATTCTATTTCGAGGGGAACAATTTAGAGTCAAGGTGGCGGTCAATCCTCGCCTTACCCACTTGATAATTCTGGGAACTGATTGGCCAGGATTTCGGGAATTAATGACACATTTAGTGAAGAGTGGGGCCTGCCATAGTTCAGCGGGGGGAGGTCCCGGAGTGGCATTGGCGGGAGCAGCTGTCACAGAGCCATCTACATCATCACCGCGTCAGAGTGAGGAGCAGCCTGCTCCTCCTCCCTCTCAGGGAATCCTTTGTGGATTTCCCATTAAAGCAGTCGCGAGACGAGACTCTGCGGCATGCGTTTGACCAAGTGAGAGTAATTGATGGTCAAATTCTCAAGCCAAATGCCACCCCGTCCTTCCCCTATTTTTCCATTATTAAGGATAGGTTATACTGAGTGATGCAGGACACTCAGACTAAGGAACAAATAACATAACTTTTTATCCCAAAGAGCCGCTGGGAATTTATATTCCAGGTGGCTCACTTTAATCCCATGGCCGGACACTTGGGGCAGGATAAGACACTAGCCCGAATAATGGCCTGGTTCTATTGTTCTATATGGCCAGGGATTTGCGGCCAGGCCTGGAATTTCTTAATTTTAGGGGCAAGGCTACTTGGCCTTTTGTGCTGTCAATTTTTTGAGGGCACGAAGGCCAAAAGCCAGGGCACCAAGGCCATAAAATAAAACAATGATTTTAAGTTCACGTCTATAATGAATTTAATTTAAGGACTAATGACTCTTCTGAGGAAGATTGGAGTCTCAGTCAAAACTATCAAGCAGGTAAAGAAACATCTCCTGCACTATTATGTCTGAAGATAAGAAAATATTGAACACATCTAAACTTATCAATCCATCACTCACTTCAAAAATTGTAAAACTTATTAAACCTATATCCTCCCATAATTTTTGTTCAATTGACACAGAATGTGCAAGAGCATCTTCAGACTGTACTACTATGCAGATTTTTGATTAATCAAAATTGAGCCTGGAGTACATCAACATTTTTGACTGTAAATGGAACATATATTGTACTAGCATGCAGGCTACTGGTTAACCCATAAGAGCCCAGACCAATTTCTCATCTCATCTCATCTCATTATCTCTAGCCGCTTTATCCTTCTACAGGGTCGCAGGCAAGCTGGAGCCTATCCCAGCTGACTACGGGCGAAAGGCGGGGTACACCCTGGACAAGTCGCCAGGTCATCACAGGGCTGACACATAGACACAGACAACCATTCACACTCACATTCACACCTACAGTCAATTTAGAGTCACCAGTTAACCTAACCTGCATGTCTTTGGACTGTGGGGGAAACCAGAGCACCCGGAGGAAACCCACACGGACACGGGGAGAACATGCAAACTCCACACAGAAAGGCCCTCGCTGGCCCCGGGGCTCGAACCCAGGACCTTCTTGCTGTGAGGCGACAGCACTAACCACTACACCACCGTGCCGCCCAGACCAATTTCTCAATCAAGGAAAATTATTGAGGAAATAAAATTAACTAAATAGATGACAAAGAAAACATTTCTGACCTATTATGTTTTAAAATAGCACTTTCATGTCTCAAGATCTGAAATATTAAATTGCAAATTTGCAGAACACTGCAACACTATTACACTGTTAACCCGAAAGTTCATTCTATGCAAACAGTTTGAGTAAATACCACTTTTAAAGATTAGTTTTATTGCATTACTTAAACAGTATAAGTATATGAAGAGTAAATGAGACAGTCATTGGGTGTACTCATTTTTGTAATTTAAACAAACTTAAACTATCATATTTTACCTCAGGCCACAGTGCTGCCCTGTTGTGATTGGCTCAAAACTCAAGACAAGTCTGTGCTTGTCTGTTGATGGCTACAGAGGAAGTTGCGCCATTTTCTAATTTACACAGAGGGGGTAAATGAATAAAAGTAAATGTAAATGTTGTAATGACACCAAAAACAATGAGATAAAATCTCTTGCAATGGTGATCTCGTCAAGATGGCAGCAGTTACACTTCTGTTAAACAGCAAAAAGAAACATACAATACTAGTAACAAAACAATGCTAACTGCATAGATTAAAAAAGTGGCTATGAACAGACAACAGCACATATCACGTATCATATTACGGCAGGAACAAGCAGTAGTAACGTCCATGACCTTACGCTTAAAGCTCGACAAAGGAAAAACTTGACAGCAAGCTAATTAGCATTTGTTACCAGCTACAGTCAGTACTCGGCACGTTAAAAGTGGGTCAACGTTGTAATGACAAAGTTACTGTACAAGCAATGCTTATTTAACGGTAACAAACTTAAGCCCTATATGTTGAAATTCCTATCTTATTCGTTCATTAATTTATCACACAGTCTTACCTCAGTCAACGTCTTCCCTCCTTCTGTGAAAATTCAATGTCTCAGACGCGGACACAAGTGGGCAGGGGATGCGTTTGATTAAGTCTACTGGTTGGTTGGTGATAGATTGGTGTCATTATAGCACGTCGGAGTGGTTCATGCCAGGCTCGAGTCCGATCCACCACTGATGAGTTGCCCAATAAGAATCCAGAATGTCATCAAAAGATGTATTTTTTTCTCAGTAGACGCAGGTGATGTTAAAGCCTATTGGCAGTCACGAGGCAGACTACAAAACCACAAAACCACAGGGCATCAAGGCCACTGTGGCTTTACAGCAGATATTTTTTTTTCCAAGGGCACAGGGCCAAATTGAGAGGGCACGAGGGCCATGGCCCTCATTGCCCTCATGAAATTCCTGCCCTGTTCGCAGCGATGTCCGTAGGTGGTGTACGGCATGCCGCGAATGCCAGTTAGTAAATCCCGCGGCCATTCCAAAAGCGCCTTTGCGCCCTCTGCCATTAATCGAGACCCCAGTCGAAAGAATCGGAATGGATCTCGTTGGGCCATTAGATCGGTCAACATGAGGATATCGCTTTATTTTAGTTCTGGTGGACTATGCAACATGATATACGGAAGCAGTGCCCCTTTGTAATATCTCAGCATGTAGTATTGAAGAAGCGCTCTTCCGCTTCACCAGCCCGCTGACTGATCTCACTAAAAAGGGAGCACCAGATCCAGTCCAGTGGATGGAGCAATGCCAGCGGGCTTTCTCGGAGGTAAAGGCTGCACTGTCTGGGGGGGCCACTGTTACACTCCCCTGACTTTTCTCTCCCCTTTATTTGGCAGACGGATGTGTCAGACAGAGGGCTGGGGGCTGTTCTGTCCCAGGAGGTGGAGGGGGAGGACCGTCCAGTGCTGTACATCAGCCGGAAGCTGTCGGTGCATGACGGCAGGTACAGCACAATCAGAAAGGAATGCCTCGCCATCAAGTGGGCGATCCTCGCCCTCCGCTACTACCTGCTGGGGCGCCCTTTCACCCTCTGTTTGGACCACATGCCCCTGCAGTGGCTCCACTGCATGAAGGATGCCAACGCACAGATCACCCGTTGGTATCTGGCACTCCAGCCATTTAAGTTCGAGGTGGTCCACAGGCCGGGGACGCAGATGGTCATAGCGGATTTCCTCTCCCATCGGGGGGGGGGGGGGGGGGGGGGGGGAGTTGGCTGCAGGCCAGACAGCTCCCCGGCCTGAGTCGGGCGGTTGGGGTATGTGGCAGCAGGGGCATGGCTAAGCGTCGGTCTGTGAATGGAGGGCGGAGTCAGGGAAGGTAAGCAGCAGAATCTTTGCACCTGATGGGAATTAACTTGTGTTTGTGTGTCTTCCCCAGTGACCACACCCTTTAAAAGGAGAGAGAGAGCCCCCAACCAGAACACTTGTGTGTGCGTGTGTGGCTGGGAGAGTGTGGAAAAAGTCTTAGCTGAAAAGCTGGAAATAAAGAGTTTTGAGAACTCAGTTCTGGCCTGCCATGCTTCTGTGCTCCACCCACCTGGTCCGATACCACGAAGGGCCTTTTTGGAACTTGATTCCAATTTTCCACTCTCCCATGTCTATCCTGAGTGGCTCCTTACCTGTCAATGTAAGCCTTCAAAGTTTGAACCCAGTTGTCAAAAACACTCTTAAAATATGGTTTCATTTCAGGAAACACTTTCATTTCAATCAGGCAATTACTCTGCTCCCATTAGCAAACAATCATCTGTTTCCTCCATCCCAGATTAATACTGCCTTCCAGGTATGGCACAAGAATGGTTTAGTATTTTTTGGTGACCTCTTTGTCAAAGGCACATTTGCTTCATTTATCATGCTACAGAAAGATTACCACCTTCCCAATAACCACTTTTTCAGATATTTACAGGTATGCAGTTTTGCTAAGAAACACTTCCCATTTCCCTCCTTACCACCCAAAAACACAACCGATATCATTTTAGACTTGGACCCTGGGGTAAAAAGAAGGGTGTCAATAATCTACAAAACAGTACTGGGCATTAGCCCCCCTCCATGGGACAATGCAAGACAGGCATGGGAAGAGGATTTGGCTGTTACACTTTCTGATGAGATTTGGCAATGTAGTTTAAAACGCATACATACCACCTCTTTATGTATAAGACATGACCTTATTCAGTTTAAAATTGTACATCGATTGCACTATTCACCTGATAGACTGGCCAGAATTTATCCTGGCACCAATCCTGTGTGTCCGAGATGTGGCCACAGTCCAGCTAAATTAGGTCATATGTTTTGGTCATGCAATTCACTTAGTAACTTCTGGGTTAGGGTCTTTGAAGCAATTTCCTCCATCTGTGGCAGGACAGTGAATCCTAATCCAACAATTGCTATCTTTGGGGTATTTCTATCAGAAAAACAACTTACGGTCCCTCAGGCAAATGCTGTAGCATTTATTACACTACTAGCCCGGAGACAAATTCTTTTACTCTGGAAGTCTGTGAAACCTCCTTCTTTTAGGCACTGGGTTAAAGAGGTACTCTGTGTGATCCTGCTAGAGAAGCTGAGATACAATCAGAATAACTTATAGGACAGTTACATTAAAACTTGGGCCCCCTTTATAGAATTTGTCGAAAATGTATCCCTCACATGATGTAATGTCCCTTCCACTTACTGATTTTCTGCCAATTGGATCCATTGTAGTATGTTACATGATGTTCCCATCTGAGTAATGTTAAGCAATGTTTATGGACAGTTTGTGACAATATTTTATGTACGTACCTGCCTCTGCATGTACGTATTTTCTCTGTCTGTCTGTTTGTTGTTGTTGTTGTTGTTTGTTTTGTTTTTCCTCAAACCTTGGTGGGTGGGATGGGGTGGGTTTGTTCTTCATTGTATCTCTGTCATTTTCTGTTTTGTAAATTGAAAAAGTATAAATAAAGTATTTAAAAAAAAGAATTTGCTGATATAATTCAGAACTCATTTCTCCATCAATGATGACAAGCCGTCCTGGCCCAGATGCAGCAAAACAGGCCCAAACCATGATACTACTACAACCACCTGTTAGGGTTTTGCTGGGATTCGAACCTGGTTCGTTGGTGTGATAATCCAGCAAACCCCCACTAGGCCACCAGGGGGATGACTCAAATGCAGAGGCGTGAGGCGGAAGTAGAAAAAGAATCAAAAGGTTTATTTAAACTATATACACTATATACAGGGCAAAACAAAAGACAAAAAAAAAAAAAACAAAGAGTATAATCCAAAAGAAAAGCAAAGTGCAAAAATTCAAAAGCTTAAGAAGATCAAAAAACACAGTACAAAGGAAACTGGAGATAAACATAACAGCACAAAGACTCCGTGACAAGAGGACTGAACTCAGGGGTATAAATACACAAACTAATTAAGGACACAGGTGAAGATAATTAGGCAATTAACACAAACACAAAACACAGGAACAGTGGCGGCCTCTAGAGGCCAAAATAAACACGACATGAAAAGGAAATAACAGCGGCCTCTAGAGGCCAAAACAGTCCTAGTCCTAACAGGACCCCCCCCTCTAGGAGCGTCTCCTGACGTTCCCAGGGCGATCCGGATGGGCCGAATGGAAGTCCCGACATAGTTCTTTATCAAGGACATCCCGAGCAGGAACCCAGCAGCGCTCCTCAGGACCATAGCCCTCCCAGTCCACCAGATATTGCAACCCGCCGCGGACCCGGCGGGAGTCAAGCAGGCGATTCACAGTGAACACAGTCTGCCCCTGGAAGATGCGGGGGGGTGGGGGGTTCCTAGGGGCAGGGGCATACGTAGACGTCAGTACGGGCCGTAACAGGGAAACATGGAAAGTGGGGTTGATCCTCAGAGTCCGGGGCAACTGGAGCCGGTAGGAGACAGGGTTCACCCTGCGCACCACCTTGAAGGGGCCAATGTAGCGAGGAGCAAGCTTGCGGTTCTCCACCCGCAGTGGAAGGTCCTTAGTGGACAGCCAAACACGCTGCCCAGGGCGGAAAGTGTGTGCAGGTCTTCTATGGCGGTTGGCCTGAGTCTGGTTGGTTCTGGAGGTCTGTATGAGGGTCTTCCTGACCTTGCTCCAGGTCTTGCGACACCGTCTCACATATTGGTTGACCGAGGGCACCCCCGCGTCCTCCTCCTGGTCCGGGAACAGAGGTGGCTGGAACCCGAATTGGCACTGGAATGGCGACAGCTTGGTGGCCGATGACTGCAGGGTGTTGTGGGCGTACTCCGCCCATGGCAGCCAGGTGCTCCATGATGTCGGGTTATCCATAGCCAGGCCTCGCAGGGTGGTTTCCAGGTCCTGGTTGAGCCTCTCCGTCTGACCATTGGACTGTGGGTGAAACCCAGAGGAGAGGCTGGCAGTGGCTCCGATGACCTTGCAGAACCCGTGCCACACTCGGGAGGAGAACTGGGGCCCTCGGTCTGAGACGATGTCCTGTGGAAGACCAAAGACTCGGAAGACATGATTAAACAAAAGTTTCGCAGTTTCAAGAGCAGAGGGGAGTTTGCACAGTGGTATGAAGCGGCAGGCCTTGGAGAATCTGTCAACTAAGACCAAAATGACCGTGTTACCTTGTGACTCAGGGAGACCCGTGATAAAGTCGACTGCCACGTGGGACCAGGGACGCCGGGGAATGGTCAGAGGATGCAGGAGACCCTGGGGACGCTGTCGTGGGTTCTTGGTTCTGGTGCAAACCTCACAGGACAGGACAAATGACCTTACTTCCTTCTCCATGTTAGGCCACCAGAAGCGTCTTTTCAGGAAGTCCAGGGTCCTCCGAGCTCCCGGGTGGGCGGTGAGAGGGGAAGAGTGACCCCACTGGAGAACCTTGGCCCGGGCTTGATGTGGGACGTACAAGAGGCCTGGTGGCCCCGTCCCAGGACCGGGGTCCTGGCGTTGGGCTCGTCGGACAGCCTCCTCAATACCCCAGCAGACAGGGGCCACAATCCGGGACACAGGGATAATAGGCCCGACTTCATTCTCCCTGTTAGTGGCAGAGAACAGTCTGGACAGTGCGTCAGGTTTGGTGTTCTTGGAGCCGGGGCGGTATGAGAGGGTGAAGTCAAACCGACTGAAAAACAGGGCCCACCTAGCCTGTCGAGGGTTCAGTCTCTTGGCTTGCTGGAGGTACTCCAGGTTCTTGTGGTCAGTCCAAACCAGGAATGGATGTTGTGCTCCCTCCAGCCAGTGCCTCCACTCCTCAAGGGCCAGTTTGACCGCTAGCAGTTCTCGATCCCCCACATCGTACCGGGACTCAGCAGGACTCAGGCGGTGGGAGAAGTAAGCGCAGGGGTGCAGCTTTCCTTCCGAACGTTGAGAGAGCACCGCGCCGACACCACTGTCCGAGGCGTCCACCTCCACGATGAATGGTTGGGAGGTGTCCGGGAGAACCAGAATGGGTGCCGTGCAGAAGCGGTCCTTGAGGTCTTTGAACGCCTTTTCTGCCTGAGGAGACCAGCCATAAGATCCACCTGTCCCTTTGGTGAGGTCTGACATGGGTGCTGCCACAGAACTGAAGTTCCTGATGAACTTGCGGTAGAAGTTAGCGAATCCTAAGAACCGCTGAACCTCCTTAACGGACTTGGGAGTAGGCCAATCCCGGACGGCCAGGGTCTTGGCAGGGTCCATTTGGAGTTGGCCTGTCCGTACAATAAATCCCAGAAAGGAGACCTCGGGAACATGAAATTCGCATTTCTGGGCCTTGGCGAACAGATTGTTCTGTAGCAGCCTCTGGAGAACCTGGCGGACATGGTGGCGGTGCTCCTGCACGGTCTTGGAAAAGATAAGGATGTCGTCGAGGTAGACAAAAACGTATAGGTTAATCATGTCCCTTAAGACGTCGTTGATTAGGGCCTGAAAAACAGCTGGTGCGTTGGTGAGTCCGAAGGGCATCACCTGGTATTCGTAGTGCCCAGACGGGGTGTTAAAGGCAGTCTTCCACTCGTCTCCCTGTCGGATACGGATAAGGTGGTATGCGTTCCGTAGGTCCAACTTGGTGAAGACGGTGGCGCCTTGGAGCAGGTCGAAAGCTGTGGACATCAGCGGAAGGGGATATCGGTTGCGCACAGTGATCTTATTCAGGCCCCTGTAATCAATACATGGTCGGAGCCCCCCATCCTTCTTGCCGACAAAGAAGAAGCCGGCTCCAGCAGGTGAAGTGGAGGGTCGAATAGACCCAGAGACCAGGGCATCTTTGAGGTATTCCTCCATGGCCTTGCGTTCTGGCTGAGAGAGTGAAAACAGTCTGCCACGAGGAGGGGTAGTCCCAGGGAGCAAGTCGATGGCACAGTCGTAGGCCCGGTGCGGAGGAAGAACGGCGGCCCTGCTCTTGCTGAATACCTCCTTGAGATCCCAGTACTCTGTGGGAACTTGAGATAACTCGGTGAGATCAGGGGGCTCGGCAGGAGACACAGGAGAGCTAGAGAGCAGACAAGAGGCATGGCATGCAGGGCCCCATTCCACAACCTGGCTTGTTACCCAGTCTATGCGAGGGTTGTGGCGAGTAAGCCAAGGAAGGCCTAGAATAACTGGGAACTCAGGTGAAGGAATCAGGTGCAGGGATATTTCTTCCTTGTGACCTTGAGACTGGAGGAAGACTGGAGAAGTAACTTGAGTGACTCTTCCATCACCTAACGCTTGGCCATCGAGGGCAGACACAGACAGTGGGACTTCAAGAGGTGCAGTCGGAATATTGATGCTTTGGGTGAAGTGAATATCCATAAAGTTCCCAGCCGCCCCTGAGTCTATCAAAGCTTGACAAGAGTGGACAGACTCACCCCAGGAGATGGAGACCGGGATGTAGATTCCTTGGCCAGGGAGTCCGGGAGAGAGGGTAGGCCCCGTCACAACCCTCCCTCGGCTGGACGGGGCGGTCCTTTTCCCAAGAGTTCGGGACATGATGCTCGGAAGTGACCAGGCTTGCCACAGTAGATGCAGCACTTGTCCCTCCTTCTGCGCTCCCTCTCAGATGCGGAGAGGCGAGTACGACCCACTTGCATGGGTTCTGGACAGTCACTGAAGGAGGTAGACGGTCTCCAGGTAGAGGTAGGGAGGCTGGGGGGGCTCAAGGCTTGGTGGCGTTCTCTCATCCTGTTGTCCAGACGAATAGCATGTGAGATGAGGGTTTCGAGGTCACTTGGGCATCCAATAGAGGCCAGACCGTCCTTGATGGGGTCAGACAGACCATGGTGGAAGGCTGACACCAGGGCAGTCTCGTTCCATCCACTTACTGCTGCGAGTGTTCGGAACGAGATGGCGTAATCTGCGACGCTTCCTCCTTGCCGGATGGACATGAGCTTTCGGGCTGCGTCGGTACTGATGTCTGCCTGATCGAAGACCCGAAGCATCTCTTCAGAAAACAGCTGGAAATCAAAGCACTCAGGTCCCTGTCTTTGCCAGATAGCAGTAGCCCAGGCTCGCGCCTTACCAGCTAATAAGGTGATCACAAAGGCAATCTTGCGGCGATCCGTAGTGTAGGTGGTAGGCTGAAGCTCAAAGGTGAGTTGACACTGGGTAAGGAACTCTCGGCACTCACTGTGCTTGCCGTCATACCTCTGTGGTGCAGGAAGGCTGGGTTCGCGAGGTGAAGAAGGCAGCATTGCAGGAGGCACTGGAGCAGGAGTGGGAGCTGGATCAGGAGCAGGAACTGGATCAGGAGCAGGAGATGCAGGCAGAGATGTCAGCTGTGCCAGGGTTTTCCCAATTTGCTGAAGCAGTTCCTCGTGGCGAGCGAGGGCCTCACGTTGGCTGGTGAGCGTACGTCCATGAGCGTCCATGGTCGCTCCGAAGCGTGTCAAAGCTGCCATAATTCCCTGAAGGTTGGCCGGGTAGACAGTTGAAGCAGCCTCTGCTGAGTCGGTCATGACGGAGTCTTTCTGTTAGGGTTTTGCTGGGATTCGAACCTGGTTCGTTGGTGTGATAATCCAGCAAACCCCCACTAGGCCACCAGGGGGATGACTCAAATGCAGAGGCGTGAGGCGGAAGTAGAAAAAGAATCAAAAGGTTTATTTAAACTATATACACTATATACAGGGCAAAACAAAAGACAAAAAAAAAAACCAAAGAGTATAATCCAAAAGAAAAGCAAAGTGCAAAAATTCAAAAGCTTAAGAAGATCAAAAAACACAGTACAAAGGAAACTGGAGATAAACATAACAGCACAAAGACTCCGTGACAAGAGGACTGAACTCAGGGGTATAAATACACAAACTAATTAAGGACACAGGTGAAGATAATTAGGCAATTAACACAAACACAAAACACAGGAACAGTGGCGGCCTCTAGAGGCCAAAATAAACACGACATGAAAAGGAAATAACAGCGGCCTCTAGAGGCCAAAACAGTCCTAGTCCTAACACCACCATGTTTCACAGATGGGATAAGGTTCTTATGCTGGAATGCAGTGTTTTCCTTTCTCCAAACATAATGCTTTTCATTTAAACCAAAAAGTTCTATTTTCGTCTCATCCATTCACAAAATATTTTTTTTCCCAATAGCCTTCTGGCTTGGCCACGTGATCTTTAGCAAACTGCAGACAAGCAGCAATGTTCTTTTAGGAGAGCAGTGGCTTTCTCCTTGCAACCCTGCCATGCACACCATTGTTGTTCAGTGTTCTCCTGATGGTGGACTCATGAACATTAACATTATCCAATGTGAGAGAGGCCTTCAGTTGCTTAGAAGTTACCCTGGGGTCCTTTTTGACCTTACTGACTATTACACAACTTGCTCTTGGAGTGATCTTTGTTTGTCCACCAGTCCTCGGGAGGGTAACAACGGTCTTGAATTTCCTCCATTTGTACACAATCTGTCTGACTGTGGATTGGTGGAGTCCAAACTCTTTAGAGACGGTTTTGTAACCTTTTCCAGCCTGATGAGCATCAACAACGCTTTTTCTAAGGTCCTCAGAAATCTCCTTTGTTCATGCCATGATACACTACAGTACCACAAACATGTGTTGTGAAGATCAGACTTTGATAGAGCCCTATTCTTTAAATAAAACAGGGTGTCCACTCACACCTGATTGTCATCCCATTGATTGAAATCACCTGAATCTAATTTCACCTTCAAATTAACTGCTATCCTAGAGATTCACATACTTTTGCCACTCACAGATATGTAATATTGGATCATTTTCCTCAATAAATAAATTACCAAGTATAATATTTTTGTCTCATTTGTTTATCTGGGTTCTCTTTATCTACTTTTAGGACTTGTGTAAAAATCTGATGTTTTAGGTCATATTTATGCAGAAATATAGAAAATTCTCAAGGGTTCACAAACTTTCAAGTACCACTGTATATTACATGGCCACGAGTGTTTTACTGGGAAATATGCCACTTGTATTTTTTCACGTGATCTCCATCTGGGACATGGAAAACTAAAACTGTGACATAAATCTCTATAAGTCACTCGTGAGGAAATCAATGAATTGTTTTGATAAATTTGGGTACTTTTTGTTTGTGAATGTGTTGATATAATAAAAAGAAAATCACACATTGGCTTAAAGATATGAAGTTTATCTTCTTGTGTTGAAAACTCACATTTTTCATACGAAATACATCATACATCATATATCTGTGTAAAATATTTAAATAATATTGGCAGGCATTAAGTGGTATATCAGATATATTCCATTCAGCTAGCATGATATTAAATGAGTTGAAGACAAGTAGCTAGCTGAATGGATCTGATAGGCCATGAAAAAAAGCCAGTCAATATTATTATTATACATACACACTCTCTTTATATCAGCATACTCAAAGGTCAATGCTAGCTTACCCACGACCCGGTACTGTTAGCACAGCAGTGAAGTCACCTTCTAGCCACCTTCTCCACTTCCTCTCAACATCTTTCATATTTAATGAAGCAAACCTGGTGGCCATGTTTGTTTACAAATTGTCACAGTCACTCACTAGCGTGGAAGTTTTTTGTTGCTGATGTGTCTCTTTTCCAGCTTTTTGATGTCCATTGTTATGTTTTTCTCTTGTAAATATGCATGAAGTATATCTAAGTTTTGGTAGGCTTTCAGGTGTTTAACACTTATTTAGTTTGAGTTTTCAGTTTATTTATTGACTGCTAAATTATAGTATACTGTAGCTCAGCCTAGCGCTGAATTCGCCTCGTCTTTTCCCTTTCTTGGCGGACAAAGAAATGGTTGTATGCATGCACAGCAAAACAGTTTTGTCATTGAATATCTGCAATCTGACATGTGATGTCATGTTGTCTTGACAACCTTGCAATATTCTAAACCATATTAACCCATTGACGCCGGATGCTGCGTCACGCAACATTGCCCCTAGCGCCGGTTGTTGCATAACGCAACATTGCCCCAAGTGCCGGTTGCTGCATAACGCAGCATTGTTGATTTGTCATTATTTTCAAGACTCATCTATGTGTTAACAAATGTGTTAGTGTTAATGCTGAATGAGCATGATCCAGTAAAAGCAGAGAATTTTATCTTTTAAATGCAACTTATTTCATGTCTTTATGTGCTTCAGAGGCTGAGATATTGAATTTTTCATAGGCGTTTTCAATTAATTATTTTTATTTCAGAAAACCCTCAGGCAGATGGGGACCTTTTCTAAAAACTGGCTTAGGCATTTGCAGACGTATTTTTGCAGGCGTTTCAGGCGTCAATGGGTTAAATGCTTATTCTCCATTGGGTAGAGTGATGTAATACATATCAGATAAGTGATATGCTAACAATATTGCATGCTATCAAACCAAATGAATGAAACCTGCTAGAAGGGAATGGAATACATGTTTTTATTCCATCAAAAAAGTCTCCTGTATGTATAATATTTACCAATATTTCACTCCAATGACATCATTCCCAATGTTTTCCTGCTGACTTGATGCAGATTGTCAAAATGGTGAAGAGGTTCATGTTTACAGTTCTTTTGATTAACTTGCATATTTATTATTTTTTGTAGATGTGTCCGTATAATATAAAGAACATTACACGGTGGCGTGAAGATATGAAGTTTATCTTCTCATGTTGAAAAATATGCTACTCATTTGCTTAACTCACTCATATATACATTCACCACTTGAAGATAATCTTCATATCTCGTGTAATATCCTCTATATATCTGGTACCACTAATGCGTATGTTCAGATACTAACACAGTACTGTTTAGTATAAGATGAAATGTATGGAACATATGGAAGCATATTGTTTTGTTTTGTTGTTGGTGTTGTGAAAAGAAACCAGAATGGAAACATGGAATAAGAGGAATGAAGAAAGAGCTGAAATATGAACAAGGCAATGAGAAGAACAAAGAACTATGAGCAATAAACAATGATGGAACTGAGCTTTGGGAAAGAAGGAGAACCATGAATGAGTGAACATGTGGCACCTTTTAATGCTGATTTTTTTTATGTTTCCACTTTAAATTCTTTCCAATTTAAAATCTGATGAAAGTGTTGTTTCTTTCATCTGTTCTTCTGATTAGGATTCCACATTGTTCTCAATGCCCTCGAAGTGTCCATAAAATGTCTCTCTTTTTTTATAATTGGTTTCTTGTTTTCCCAGTCACTGTTTGGGTAAGGTGTTTTTATTTTTATTTTTGGTTTGCCTGTATGAATTTGGTTTCTTTGCCTGAATGTGGGCTTTCATGTGTAAAAACTGGCTTTGATAGAATTTGTCGTGCTGGTTAATGAAGATCGTTGAAGGCTTTGATATCCCCATTTATGTATGTTTCAATAAATAAACCATGCTGAATCTAATTAAACCCCTTTGGTCAGGATTTCCTATTAAAAATACAAGATCAAAGTGGTCATCTCCATCTGACAAGCTTTGCCACAGACTCCAAATAAATTTCGACACTTGTATTTGCTAGGTTCTCAAAGGCTTCATGGCTGTTTCAAAAGGCATTCTAGAGGTTTTTTTTTTTTTTTTGTAGCAGTGGTGCTGGATTTAATTGTGTTCCTTGCTTGACGAAAACACAGACTTATAGCCAACATCAGAATCATGTGTAACTGAGACATGTTTCTGCTTTGTTGAAACTCTGCAACATGCAAATAGTGTGGAACTGTCGAAGCCTAGGTAATTCCCAGAACTCAATACAGACTGATCTCAGTGTTCATCTGGTAGAGAACCTCACCTGGTCCTTCAACACCAGCTCCACAGACAAGAAAGCCCAGCATTGTCTCTACTTCCTATGAAGGCTGAGGAAAACCCATCTCCCATCACGCATCCAAATTAAATTCTATGGAAGGACTATTGAGAGCATTCTAAGCAGCTGCATCACGGTCTGGTTTGGGAATTGCATCAGCTTGGTTCGCAAGACCCAACAGTGGATAGTGAGGACAGCTGAGAAGGTCATCGGAGTCTCTTTTCCCTCCATCATGACATTTACACCACACACTGCATCCAGAAAGCCACCAGCATCGTGATTGACCCCACACACCCCTCATACAATCTCTTCACCCTCCTGCCGTATGGAAAAAGGTACCGGGGCATGAGAGCCTTCACAGCCAGACTCTGTACCAGTTTCTTTCCACATGCCATCAGACTCCTCAACTCTGAAGGACTGGACTGATAGCACACAGACAGTTGAACACACCACTCCCACTGCAAACTTAGCACAGTGAAAAACAATGCACTATCAATTTTAAAATGTTTACAATGTTTACATTGTGTCTCACATACACAATGGTTAAATGTATTTATTTTGTTAATTTGTGCTAGCAGCGCTGGCGCAAATTGTTACTCACATTCAGGATCTTTCTACTTTCTTCTTCTTCTTAGTGTGAATGGTTGTTTGTCTCTATGTGTCAGCCCTGCGATGATCTGGTGACTTGTCCAGGGTGTACTCCACCTCTCGCCCATAGTCAGCTGGGATAGGCTCCAGCTTGCCTGCGACCCTGTAGAACAGGATAAAGCGGCTAGAGATAATGAGATGAGATGAGATGAGATGAGATGAGAATCTCTCTGGGCTGAATTAAGTTGCTCTGACTTTTGGTGCTGATCTGGATCACCGAACTGGAATGATCCATGAAAAACAGGCTTTTTTCCTCACTAAGTGTCATTCTCTATCTCTTATTGTTCCAGATTTATAGGGTACGGTGACCAGATGTCCCGGTTTGTAAGAGCTAGAGCAAATCACTGTGACTTTAGTCAGAGTATCTATCTAGTTTACATATTGCTACCTCAAAACACACACTCAAACCTGCTGTATATTACCAGTAACAGGTACTGGTTGGCACTGGACTCTCTGTTTGCGTTAGTTGTCTTTTTTTTTGCGCTGTCCTTGTTGTTTGCACTTTATGTTGTGTGTAGTTTATTGTCTGCAATGTTTGCACTCACTGCACACATGCACTTTATGTTGCTATATGTAGAGTTGTAGTCCTGTGATGTTTAATGTAGCACCATGATCCAGGAGAAACATTGTTTCATTTTAACTGTGTACTGTACAGTGGCGGCTGGTAATATTTCAAACAGGGGAGGCTGGTCGGTTACGATATTTCCAGATTTTAAAAGAAAAAACATCAATTTTGCCCATACTCTTCACTCTAAAAAATGACACCATGTCTGAACTTAAACAATTGAGGTAACAATTTGCATCGGTCTTTTTAAGTATTCCCAACAAAGCAATTATTCAGTTCCGCTGACTCTTTTTTTAAAGTATGCTAAACTTAATTTCAGTTGACTTCTAAAAGCTTAGGTAGGTTGCATGAACTTAATTTTCCAAGTGCCAACTCAATTTGTTAAGTTTTTTCAAATTTGTTAAGTAATTTGTTAACAAATTAAGTTGGCACTTGGAAAATTAAGTTCGTGCAACCTACCTAAGCTTTTAGAAGTCAACTGAAATTAAGTTTAGCATACTTTAAAAAAAGAGTCAGCGGAACTGAATAATTGCTTTGTTGGGAATACTTAAAAAGACCGATGCAAATTGTTACCTCAATTGTTTAAGTTCAGACATGGTGTCATTTTTTAGAGTGTTGCCTCTGATCTGGCTGATTGTTGGCAGGGTCACAAACTGTGAAATAACAGGTTCTTTTGGCCCATTAGCCTACTGTCCAATATACATGATGGTGGTGTTGGGGGGGGTGTTTATATTTTAACATTTTATATTTTAAAATTGTGGCATGTTGTTTAAAAATTGACCTCGGCTGTGTTTTTGTTTAAAAATGTTTTCCAAATTGTAACTGTGTTGAATTCATATCCAGAAAAACATATATTCCAATATAATATACTCAGCATAAACATTTTAAATAGATTCTATATTTTTGGTCCATCCATGACATATTACTAAAGTAGCCTATTTACTGTTGTTGATGTGGGTCACTTGCTGTTAGCCAATTCACTTTCTCATACCAGGAGAGCTGAAAGGAACGAGTATTATTCCCTACCTTTTTCACCAAGTCAGTTTGAGGCGTTGGTCTACCCTGCTCTTTAATTTTAATTTTTTCCTCGAAAGGAAGACTGGCAAATGGCTTCGCCAAAATTAAATCAGCAATGCTTGGCATCCGTGCGCAGCTTTCTTGCTAGCTGACTAGCCCCCTCAAGTTCAAGTTCAGTCACTCAAATAAATGACATTTCTGGAACTAAGATAGCAAACTTGACAACACTATATTTACACTTTATTTACAATGAAAATATATACAAACTAAAAAAGCTGGTAGAAACTGTATGTAATGAATGAAATCGAAATGTAAGCTGCTCTTTTACAATACACCACAGCACTTGCAAATCCGCATGGGACTGAACTGATGTTGCCAGATACTGCTGACGTTATCCAGCCCAAAATATGTTCAAAACCCGCCAAAATGCACTTAAAATCGCCCAATCTGGCAACACTGTCCGCTGCCTGTCTATAGTTGAAACGAGCTGTCAATCAAAGAAAATATCCGGCCGCTTTCACCAATCACCAGTCTCCTCGCGGAAACTGCCATGTCCCTCCCATGTGAGGCTCGGAGTCTGTGGGCGGGCATTTTCACAGTATTTGTCCAATAACCGTCTTGCATTTTGAGATTGAAAAGCGCAGAGCTCCCAAATGCCGTTGAAGTCCATTGAGGCTGGGAGTCCGTGAGACTCCATGGGCGGGCGTTTTCGCAGTATTTGTCCAATAATCGTCTTGCATTTTGAGATTGACAAGCACATAGCTCCCAATCCACTGAGGCTGGGCTGCATCACGCTGTCACGAGGGGGAAAAACTCACGCACACATTAGGCGAACTGGGGAAAGTTATAACGGAATGATTTCGCACTGTAGTTGGGTTGAGCACATATATTTCTATGATTCTGGATCTGAAATAGCAATGTTATAAGGTCGGCTATAACATAAGCCTAGCGCAATTCATCCTACACGATGTTCGTCATTTTTAGAGGAGGCTGAGCCTCCCTCGTTGTCTTAGAGCAATCGCCCGTGGTACTGTACCAGCTGTATATGGTTGAAATGACAATGAAAAAGACTTAACCTTGAAGAAAGCCTTGACCTCAGACAATTTTGATGTTAACTTCATATTATAACTCACCTCTGAATACAGTCCTAGATTCATAACCAATACATTGTACTCTATGTAGCCAAAGGTATATGGACACCTGACTATGACACATCACACTGTGGGGATTTGTGTTCATTCAACCACAAGAGCATTGAGGTCAGGCACTGATGTTGGGCAATGAGGTCTGGTGTGCAGCATTCCAGTTCATCCCAAAGGTGCCCAGTGGGGTTGAGGTCAGGACTCTGTGCAGGCTACTGGAGTTCTTCCAATCCATCCTTGGTGAAGCATGTGTTTAGAAGAAGAAACCTTTATTCGTCACATGCACACTTCAAGCACAGTGAAATTCATGCTCTGCATTTAACCCATCTGAAGCAGTGAACACACGCACACACTCAGAGCAGTGGGCAGCCACACCAGAGCTCCCGGGGAGCAGTCAGGGGTCAGGTACCTTGCTCAAGGGCACCTCAGCCCAAGGCTGCCCCATATCAACCTAACTGCATGTCTTTGGATGGTGGGGGAAACTGGAGCACCCGGAAGAAATCCACACAGACATGGGGAGAACATGCAAACTCCACACAGAAAGGCCCTAGCCTGCCGCTGGGTTCGAACCCGGAACTTTCTTGCTGTGAGGCAACCGTGCTAACCACTACACCACTTTGCCACCCTGGACTCTTTTTGTATGCACAGGTGCATTGACATGATGAACCAAGTTTAGGTTCTTTCGTACCAGTGAAGGGAAAACTTAAATCTACATACAGATGGGTGTGATGTTTAGGCATCCGGATACAGTTTTGATATACAATGTATATAATAAACATTTAAGTTATAAAGTGGTGATTGAAAGTTTGTGAACCCTTTAGAATTTTCTATATTTCTGCATAAATATGATGTAAAACATCATCAGATTTTCTCACAAGTCCTTAAAGTAGATAAAGAGAGCCCAGTTAAACAAATGAGACAAAAATATGATACTTGGTCATTTATTTATTGAGGAAAATGATCCAATATTACATATCTGTGAGTGGCAAAAGTATGTGAACTGTTGCTTTCAGTATCTGGTGTGACCCCATTGTGCAGCAATAACTGCAACTAAACATTTCCAGGAACTGTTGATCAGTCCTGCACACCAGCTTGGAGGAATTTTAGCCCATTCCTCTGTACAGAACAGCTTCATTTCTGGGATGTTGGTGGGTTTCCTCACATGAACTGCTCGCTTCAGGTCCTTCCACAACATTTCGATTGGATTGAGGTCAGGACTTTGACTTGGCCATTCCAAAACATTAAATTTATTCTCCTTTAACCATTCTTTGGTAGAACAACTTGTGTGCTGAGGGTTGTTGTCTTGCTGCATGACCCACCTTCTCTTGAGATTCACCGCATGGACAGATGTCCTGACATTTTCCATTAGAATTTGCTGGTATAATTCAGAATTCATTGTTCCATCAATGATGACAAGCCGTCTTGGCCCAGATGCAGCAAAACAGGCCCAAACCATGATACTACTACCACCATATTTCACAGATGGGATAAGGTTCTTATGCTGGAATGTAGTGTTTTCCTTTCTCCAGACATAACGCTTCTCATTTAAACCAAAAAGTTCTATTTTGGTCTCATCCATCCACAACATTTTTTTTTCCAATAGCCTTCTGGCTTGTCCACATGATCTTTAGAAAACTTCAGATGAGCAGAATGTTCTTTTTGGAGAGCAGTGACTTTCTCCTTGCAACCCTGCCATGCACACTATTGTTGTTCAGTGTTCTCCTGATGGTGGACTCATGAACATTAGCCAATGTGACAGAGGCCTTCAGTTGCTTAGAAGTTACCCTGGGGTCCTTTGCGACCTCGCCGACTATTACACGCCTTGCTCTTGGAGTGATATTTGTTGGTTGACCACTCCTGGGGAGGGTAACAATGGTCTTGAATTTCTTCCATTTGTACACAATCTGTCTGACTGTGGATTGGTGGAGTCCAAATTCTTTAGAGATGGTTTTGTAACCTTTTCCAGCCTGATGAGATTCAACACTGCTTTTTCTGAGGTCACCAGAAATCTCCTTTGTTCATGCCATGATACACTTCCACAAACGTGTTGTGAAGATCAGACTTTGATAGATCTCTGTTCTTTAAATAAAACAAGTTGACCATTCACACCTGATTGTCATCCCACTGATTGAAAATACCTGACTCTATTTTTACCTTTAAATTAACTGCTAATCCTAGAGGTTCACATACTTTTGCCACTCACTGATATGTAATATTGGATCATTTTCCTCAATAAATAAATGACCAAGTATAATATTTGTGTCTCATTTGTTTAACTGGGTTCTCTTTATCTACTTTTAGGACTTGTGTGAAAATCTGATGATGTTTTAGGCCATATTGATGCAGAAATATAGAAAATTCTAAAGGGCTCCCAAACCTTCAAGCACCACTGTAAACAATTACCTCATTGGTCAGATGTTTTATCGGATCAGGTCCAGGCCTGGAAAAAATCACTCCAGAAGCAATCTCACCAATATGGATAAACCCAGGCCTGGGCTATAGGTATTGTTATCGGTCTGGTGTGACCACCGTCCACATACTGGTAAACTGCAGGGGAATGATTTATTGATAGTTATAGTTATAGTTATAGTTGAAGTTGTTGGTATTGTGTGACCAGGCCTTAAGAAAACTCATCAAGCATCTGTATCTACATCCTGCCACTTTCACGTACTGCATATTGCACTTCTAATTTAAGAAAGCATGAACGTATTTTACCAAAATGACAAGGAAACTTTTTCTTTCTAAACTTGCCTTGGATATCTTCCTGCAAAGATCATGTCAGGTTCGTGAGGTTCTCCCTCAAACACTATCTTGGTGAGGCCAATTCTTCACATAGATTTTCATCCCACTTCTATTTGGATAATATTCAACTCATCCTCTCTTTTCGTCCTACAGAGCTTCATATTTTTGCACATATTTCTGAATGTCTAGCAGACATCTCATCATGGATTGCAGCTCATCAGCAAATATGAACTGTTGTTCATCCTGATACAGAACACAACTGCCAACTGCACAACTTGTTTTTAACCTTCCAAAGTTCTCCTACACCACCCCAATGCAACACACCCATCAATGGCTGCCTGAATCAGATTCAAAGCACTGATGCTTGCCTACAATCCCAAAAATAGACCAGCACCCACCTACCTTACAGCAGTTAGAACACTTCTG
Organism: Neoarius graeffei; assembly: GCF_027579695.1. Classification (NCBI taxonomy): domain Eukaryota; kingdom Metazoa; phylum Chordata; class Actinopteri; order Siluriformes; family Ariidae; genus Neoarius; species Neoarius graeffei. The sequence goes on from NC_083572.1 coordinate 97,716,230, forward strand.
CTCAGTTGGACTCACCATCTCTCAGGGTACAAGGAAGGCATACATCAAGGCTCCTCTCTGTTCTGGCACCTAGATGCGGAATGAATTTCCCCTGCATGTTTAAACAGCTGAGTCGCTGGCTGTCTTCAAAATGATGACTGAAGACCTACCTCTGATTTCTTCAAACAGTGAATGTCATATTGGTTAGAGGGTTTTTTTTTTTGATAGTGAAAAATACACATGCTTTATGAGTTCAAAATTAAAACCTTATGAGTTTGTAATTGGACTTGGAATGTCAAATAGTCCGAGAAACACCTGCACTGTTGCATCATCATGAATCAGAGAAGATCACTTGCACACTCAGAACAGATGGCATTGAACAAATTTATTAAAACAAATGATCTAATGGAAAGTGATACATTTAGTCATCAGAACAAAACTGACTGGATTAAACCCTGGCTAATCATCAGTCTAATAATCAAGGGACTACAGTGAGGCTTATTTTTAAATAATGTGAATGCTATATACTGTGAACGTTCGGATAATCAAGGTGATAACACATTTCCCTTTGGAAACTTGCCTGCATTGGTGAGTGTTTTGTCCATAGCCTGCTTCAAGGGAAGCCATGGCCTAGTGGTTAGAGAAGCAGCTTTGGGGCCAGAAGGTTGCTGATTCAATTCCCTGGACCAGCAGGAATGGCTGAAGTGCCCTTGAACAAGTACCTAACCCCCAACTGTAGTAGGTGCTAAAGAAGGCAACTGGACTTGCTTGAAATTCTTGAAGACGTTTCACCTCTCATCCGAAAGGCTTCTTCAGTTCTATCTGACTAGTGGGGAGTTCCAGGTATTTATCCTCTGGTGGGCCAAAAGCAACCCTCAGGAGAGTCGTTGAGGTCACATGGGTCATTGACCCTCTCAGTCATCCTGTAGGTGTTAGGGTCACTGAAGCACCCACGTGCAATGAACCGGTGCTACAGGTGCTCTAGCCCCTGCCCCTTTTCTGTTTGCTGTCCAAAGTGCCCTTTTCATAGGGACTGTTTTTTTTTTTTAATACAACCCCGATTCCAAAAAAGTTGGGACAGAGTACAAATTGTAAATAAAAACGGAATGCAATAATTTACAAATCTCAAAAACTGATATTGTATTCACAATAGAACATAGACAACATATCAAATGTCGAAAGTGAGACATTTTGAAATTTCATGCCAAATATTGGCTCATTTGAAATTTCATGACAGCAACACATCTCAAAAAAGTTGGGACAGGGGCAATAAGAGGCTGGAAAAGTTAAAGGTACAAAAAAGGAACAGCTGGAGGACCAAATTGCAACTCATTAGGTCAATTGGCAATAGGTCATTCACATGACTGGGTATAAAAAGAGCATCTTGGAGTGGCAGCGGCTCTCAGAAGTAAAGATGGGAAGAGGATCACCAATCCTCCTAATTCTGCGCTGACAAATAGTGGAGCAATATCAGAAAGGAGTTCGACAGTGTAAAATTGCAAAGAGTTTGAACATATCATAATCTACAGTGCATAATATCATCAAAAGATTCAGAGAATCTGGAAGAATCTCTGTGCGTAAGGGTCAAGGCCAAAAAACCCTACTGGGTGCCCGTGGTCTTCGGGCCCTTAGACAGCACTGCATCACATACAGGCATGCTTCCGTATTGGAAATCACAAAATGGGCTCAGGAATATTTCCAGAGAACATTATCTGTGAACACAATTCACCGTGCCATCCGCCGTTGCCAGCTAAAACTCTATAGTTCAAAGAAGAAGCCGTATCTAAACATGATCCAGAAGCGCAGACGTCTTCTCTGGGCCAAGGCTCATTTAAAATGGACTGTGGCAAAGTGGAAAACTGTTCTGTGGTCAGACGAATCAAAATTTGAAGTTCTTTTTGGAAATCAGGGACGCCGTGTCATTCGGACTAAAGAGGAGAAGGACGACCTAAGTTGTTATCAGCGCTCAGTTCAGAAGCCTGCATCTCTGATGGTATGGGGTTGCATTAGTGCATGTGGCATGGGCAGCTTACACATCTGGAAAGACACCATCAATGCTGAAAGGTATATCCAGGTTCTAGAGCAACATATGCTCCCATTCAGACAACGTCTCTTTCAGGGAAGACCTTGCATTTTCCAACATGACAATGCCAAACCACATAGTGCATCAATTACAGCATCATGGCTGCGTAGAAGAAGGGTCCGGGTACTGAACTGGCCAGCCTGCAGTCCAGATCTTTCACCCATAGAAAACATTTGGCGCATCATAAAACGGAGCATACGACAAAAAAGACCCAAGACAGTTGAGCAACTAGAATCTTACATTAGACAAGAATGGGTTAACATTCCTCTCCCTAAACTTGAGCAACTTGTCTCCTCAGTCCCCAGACGTTTACAGACTGTTGTAAAGAAAAAAGGGGATGTCTCACAGTGGTAAACATGGCCTTGTCCCAACTTTTTTGAGATGTGTTGTTGTCATGAAATTTAAAATCACCTAATTTTTCTCTTTAAATGATACATTTTCTCAGTTTAAACATTTGATATGTCATCTATGTTCTATTCTGAATAAAATATGGAATTTTGAAACTTCCACATCATTGCATTCCGTTTTTATTTACAATTTGTACTTTGTCCCAACTTTTTTGGAATGGGGGTTGTATTTGTAAAAGATAAGTTAGCTCCAACATCAATATTCTCTTCAATTTGACAATAATATATGAAATTATAGATTTATAAAATAACGTTTTTCTATGTAAATGCGGGCATCAATCCGTGACGTCATGCATTCAGTGAACCTCCATGCAGAAAGCGCATGCAGGCGGTTGACAGTGGGAGACAGTGCGAGGAACGGCATGGTAAGGTCACACTGAAAGTCTCCTTTCATTTCTTATCTGAACATGCAATATTTTGCAGCTTAGAACACAACAGTAAATGTGTAGGGTTGTTTATCATTTAATGAAGCCACCTAGGCTATATTTAAACCGTTTGCTCCATCCATTTCATTAACGTGGCAGATTCGGAAACTTTAGTTTGAACGACGGCGTTAATAACATATTCTAGCAGCTTCGATAACTTAAGGGTGAATGACGACGTCCACAACATATTCTATCAAGACTATTCACACACACACACACACACACACACACACAGAATGTTCAGTTGCAATTGAAATTTAGTTTTGAATAAAGTTAACTTGTGTGAAAAATTTGCTCCAAGTGCCCTTTTTTGAATGTTGAGCCCCTGCCCCTCCAAAGGTCTTTGCACGGCCCTGCACTGGAGGCTGGGTGTAAATGGTGTTAGCAGCCTAGGGAATCGTTAGGGTGATCTGTGGGTCATTGGCTCTCTCTGCCATCATCTGAGTCATTGAAGTCTTGGTGTGGATGTGTATTCAGTTTTCTGGGATGTGTGCAAGGACTGCATTGTAGGTGGCTGACAAGTGGTGTCTCAGCCCATGTTTACATTAGACCGTATCAGCGGATCATCAGATTAACGTTTTTAAAATGATTAGTGTGCACACAACAACACCAATACACGATTTGCGTGCACACAGCAATACCAATACACGGATACACTCGGCTCCGCAGGCATCCTGCGCTCCAAATCACTCCGCCCTGAACAGTGAGTGCCCTCTGGAGGGTGCGCACTCCAGCCTTGCGCAGCTCACAGAGCACGCGAGTGAAGTGCACGAGCCACGATTCGGGACTGAGCCGCTGTGTGTGAGATCCCAGCGCACATCACTTACCACTTGCAAGTGGAAGGATGGCAAGCCTAAAGACAATCATAACTACACAATGGGCAGTATTTGCATCAGTATTTGCAGTATTTTCATACTTTTATACTCTTTAATGAAAGGTGATACAAGGCGGAAGTCCGCGCCGTTTTTCAGCAGTCGCGTCACATGACCAACGCCAGCGAATCAGGAAGGTGGATGTCACAGTGACGTTGTCCAATGAGACGCCAGCTAGAGCTCAGCACAGCGTATCTGCGTATTCTGAATGTTTACACAGCACCGGAGCGGACACAATCTGGATTGAATACGTGGACGCTGGCAGATTCCCGTTTCCCGGCGTTTCCAGGCGGTTTAATGTAAACGGACAGTGCATCCGCGAAGAAAACGAGACAGATACGGTCTAATGTAAACATAGCCTCAGACCACCTCCTCTGTTGGTCATTCCAGGCTGACAAAGATATTTCTTTTACTCCTCTTTCAAACCATCAGTCTTCTCTGGCTAAAATGTATATTTTGCAGTCCTGAAATGAGTATATTTTGTTCTTGAGATGAAGATAGACTGCAGAGTCCTGACCTGAGGAATTGGATCTCCTGTGTTGAACCATGCACCTGTGAAGCAGTTGTTACTTTTCCCCAATGTGCAGGTCTGTGCATTCCTCACTGCATTGAATTGCATAAACTACATTCTCCTGTTTGTGTCTGGATATTCTGTTTTTAGGGTGGACCAATGTCTGCCTCAGAGTGTTACTGGGTCTGAAATGTACAGGAATGTTGTGTTTGTAGAAGATTTGTAGAGGATGAGAGGTGAAACGTCTTCAAGAATTTCAAGCAGGCCCAGTTGCCTCCTTTATCACCTGAGGTATACAATGACCTGGATGACTGAGAACCTTCAAATACCTACTTACCCCCATCTGCTCCCCAGGCTGCTCTGGGTATGTTGTAAATCACTCTGGATAAGAGCGTCTGCTAAATGACATTAATGTAATGTTATTAAGCTTCTTGCTTAATAATTTAGTGTGGTGTAGTTTATGACTGCTGATCATCTGACCATTTGCCTGCCTCATGTTTATGAGTAAAAAAAAAACCATTGTTTTTTCTGCTACACCAGTTTTAATAAAGTCAGAAAACCTTCACTCACATACAGTCATCCTGTAGTAAGTTTATGCATGTATCACTTTCATTACATTGCAAGTAATACAAATTGCAAAAGTCAATAATTATCAGTTGCTTTTCAATAATACATGTGTTGGTGTCTCTTGGTGGAATTTGATATAAATCCTTCAATATCTATACTTGCATTTTCCTTATTTAATTTTTTAGGGGATGAAAATTAAAGTCATCTAGACTTCAAAGCATTGTAAATTTATATACTTTGTGTTCAGTTTATATACTTCATATATATTTTGTTGTTTATGGATTCCAGTGAATATTAAAACTGTGAACCTCAATATCTAGGTTGAATTTGTTTTAGGGCATTTATTTAGGCATTTTAGTGTATTTGTCCAGGTGATGTAATAAAAACATATCCTGTTATAGACATAAAAAGGGTCAATGTGAAGGACCAAAATCTCTTCAGACAGAATTGATTGTTCAGACCCTCCAGGATTTTGCGATGTTGCGATTTGCAACTTCAACGCAAATTCAACCAATCCCCGCAAATTCAGGGCAGTGTTGCAATTATATCCAATCACCGCAACTTTCCCGCAAATTTGACCAATCGTTGGCATCATCTTGAGGTGAAGTCAACAAACTACCTTCCGCCTTACTTCCGTGTATACGTTCAAGAGAAGCAGCATGTGCGAGTCAGTGTTTATGTAGGCTTAAATTCTGTTGCTGAAAGTATGTTATGTTTACAGTGAAGGACTGTGTGCACTTTACATATATTTTTTTAATTTAAAAAAAGAAATTAATGGATGCCAACATTTTTGCCAAAATGGTATTTTATTTTCCATTGTTTAGGCAGCTTCAGCATCATACTGTGAGATTCTGTTCAAATTGGTTTTTTTTTCTTCTATGAAGCCTGAGCCATTTATTTTATTAGTTTATAATTATTGTTTAATTTAGTCTTCAGGAGAGACAGTACGAGTATTAATATTTTTTTTCTTACATGAAAGCTGAGGCATTTATATTATATTTTAAGGTAACTTCATGTTGTGCTGTGAGGTTCTCTGCACTTTAACTTTTGAACCAACAGGTGCATTTGGATAAGTAAAGCCTATTTTTCTGCATTTTTGTAGTCCTGGTAATCTTTTATATTGGTAAAGTTGTTTATAGGACAATTTCTCAGTGTCTGTTTTTTTATCAATAGTTTTTCAGTAATAACTTAATATTTAACATATCACTCAATTTTAATCACAAAAAGAGAAAATCGCAACAATTTCTCGCAACTTTCACTTCCTGCCGCAATGTAATCGCAACAAAAGCATAAAAAGCACCGCAACTTTCATCGCAATTTTTTGGAAAACCCCCCACAACATCAGACATTTTAGCCTGCAACAATCACAAAAAAGGCCCGCGGAATCCTGGGGGGACTGATTGTTCAAATCAAGTGCTGGACATCAGAAATACGTCACTGACAAAATCATATACGTCCATAATTTTTATAAATCACCTTTCTCTGACTGCCTGGTAGACATCTAATTAAATTTCCAATGAACACTTTTCCCATCCAGCAATAACAGGTCATGAAATACATTAATTCTGTGATTTTAATGAATAATAATTACTTTTTCTTGGTGTCATAAGAACTAACCAGTTATTTTGGGAAAGTTTTTTTTTCCTCCCCTTTTCCCCCAGTAATGGCTTGCTCATGACCATGTAATTTGTATTATTTGTACTTTAACCAAACAATTTTATTTATTTTTTATCCCTCACCCAAATTAAGTTTGGCGGGGGATATAGAAACGGGTTTCGTCCGTACATCTATCAGAGGTGGAAAGAGTACTAAAATATTATACTCAAGTACAAGTACTGTTACTCTGATGAAATTTTACTTAAGTACAAGTAAAGTTACCAGACAAAAAATCTACTCAAGTAAAAGTAAAAAGTAGATCATTTAAAATGTACTTTGAGTAAAAGTAAAATGTTACTTTTAACAATGGGTGTTTTCTGCCTCCATTGTGTTGTGCAAAAATGAAAAAGAAGAGGAAACAAGGATATATGTACATCTCAACCCAGATGTTTTATTTAAAGGAAGTGTATCAAATTGAATGCTTAGGATAATGCTGCATTAAAACTGAGACAAACAAAAAAGGTCAATACACACAGTCATGTCGTTTACATCGCCCTGACCACACACAAAGCATTGTACATGAAATATGAAAGTGAAATGTTGCACTGAAATCTCGTAGCTTGCCTGTGTGCACTGTGTGTTATTGAACAATTCAATGCAAACATTATTTGTTTTGCTTAGTATTCCTTTCTGGCCTGTTGGATGTAGAATGGTAGGAGGACTGATCACGTCAGGTTGGCGAGCTAACTTGCTTGCATGATTAGCCAACCGAATAACAGACTAGTTACCGTTATGTTACAGTACCAACAGGTTGCTACTTCAACATTAGCAATGCCATCCACTATTTTTGGAATATAACCAGCCTATTGTCGGTTTAACTATGGAAAGGAAACATTATGATCAGGGGCGCAGATACGTTTTTTGAACTGGGGGGGACAAAAAACTGGGGGGGACAAAGCTGCCAGCAAACCAACCCCAACCCCGATATGCCTGTCAAACTTGTTGTGGGTAACCATAGCAACCAAGCTTGAGCTCGAAACCTGTGCAGTCTGCGCAGCTCAACCAACCGAATATCAGTCTTTGTTTTGTTTTATGTGAGTTGTTGCAACTATGTATACACTGCTGTGCACCTCAATAAACCGAATGGTAATTAGTCTTTTGATTTTTCCGTGAGGTTTGCCTTATGCAAAGAAAGACAGCATAGACGTTTTTTCCTCCCTATAAGTGGGGGGGACCGAACGAGGTGAATTTAAATCTGGGTGGGACGAATCCCACCCGTCCCACCCTCTATCTGCGCCCGTGATTATGATGCCAATGACAATACTTACCTCAACATGCTTGCGCAGATTAGACGTCGAATTTTTGTATGCTGCAATGGTTGTCTTCTTGGGCACACAATCTGCATTGCATAATGAAACTGTCACCCCTTTTCTCTACAAAGCTGAAGTGATCACATATGTAGGGCCAGGGGTGCACTTCATTACTGGAAGAAATTGCGTTTTCTGCAGGGTCGTCCACCACAGGTTCCTCGGTCTCCTGCATGTCCGCAGGGGTGCTTTATCAACACCCGTGGCCCAGGGGCTAGGCCCCTCATAGGCTACCTGTCAACCCTACCCTTACCGTTGGCCAGGAAAACACTCTTATTTTATTTGCAATACGTGTCAAGCATTTACAGTGTAAGCGCGTAATTAGCCTAGAAGCCTACGATAGGTTACGTTTGGCTCAGCGTAGCTGCGCAAGGCCCACGCTCACATCGCTCAACACATCCGACCACAGAGGGAGAGAAGAACGCGCGCATTATCATTACAGAGCCGGTTCTGATTATTACCACGGACAGGACAGTGATACTGCGTAACTTTCACGCAGGGGCATGGCCAGAGATAACCACACAAGCGCGCGTGCGCTAATGTAGACCTATGTGTTGTAAACATAAAACACACACACCTACAGACAAGTCCTTTTAAAAAATAAAATACATAAAAATAGCTCGGCGGCATGAAAACAAACATTCACTGCAAGACAAGGTGCCCTAGAATCGCCATCAGTTTTTAAATATCTATATGGACTTTGTTGTCAGGATTGCACAGCATGAGATATCAAAACTGTACCCAGATACAGGCTTCAAGTTCAGATATTGCATTCCAAATGAGGTATCCACAAGAGAAATGCGTACGAAAGCACGAGCATCAGGAGAGGGTTGCATAACAGAGATTCTATACGCAGATGATCAGGCCATACTCGCTGGATCCATCGAGGAGCTTCAGAATATTCTTCAGTTGTATGATAAGACCTACACCCGCTTTGGTTTACAAATATCATATGTCAAAACAGAAACAATGGCTTTTAACGTCAATGAGGATATCAAATGTAAACCAAGTATCATTTCCCTTGGCGGCACTAATATTAAAAACGTCCGCACCTTTAAATATCTTGGTTATAATGTCAGGAACTGTGATGAATCCTCACACTTCCTGCATGCTAGGATAAGTGCTGCATTCATGAAATGGAATGAACTGAAACACGTTCTAACCGACCACCGAATACTACTAAAAACCCGTATAAAGTTCCTAGTGGCATGCGTTCGATCTCGTCTCCTGTACAGCACACAGGCATGGCAACTATCATCCAGTGAAATTCACAAAATTGAGGTAGTGTGGCACGGCTTCCTAAGGAAAATGATTAAAGGTGGATATAAATGAAAGAATGCCCCTGACCAAAAGAACACTACAAATGAAGATATAGACTGGAGCTACAAGATGTCCAATGCTGACCTCCGGAAACTGACAGGAACCCAGGATATAAAACTATCCTGCTACGTACAACAACTAAAATATATTGCTCACATTTGCCGGATGGGCAATAAAGTGCAATAACCAATAACCAATAACCAAGTGCAAAACAATAACCAAACAATAACCAAGTGCAAAAGCAGCTCCTGTTTGACAAAAATGGTTACAAATGGACGAAATGGGAAAATCTGCTGGGCATAGACACCCAACAGATAAGACGTATGATGATGGACAAATCAAACTTTGAGCAACTGCTGCAACTGCTACAGCAGAAGCACCCCTAGAGAGTTTAACTTCTGACAGGGGAACATGATCATGATGATGATGAAGGTACTTGGCTCGGCGGCCACATGAAATGTAAACACCATGGACAGCGGCCAAACTCATAACTCTACAGACCGAAATACACGAAACCAAGTCCTACTAGGGTCTATTTTACCAATCTATGTTCAAGCATCATGCAAGTCTTCCTTCTCCTTGAATAAGACCGTGCATTCAACTGCCTTTTTGACATGACTGCATCGAAATACCACTTGCAACAATATTTCATGCACTCCATCAAGAAAAAAGTTAAACATGATGAACACGGGCATACTGTTTTGAGCATACGATTTTTTAAAAAGAAACTAGCTACATCAAAGTCCTTCAATAAACCCATCCTTTAGCGCAAATGAGCTTAACCCAGTTCAAAGCATGATGCTAGCAGTAGCTGCATAAGGCAAAATCGTGTGGGCCTTTCATCAACAACAAGCCACGGCGGACAAACATTAATAATCAAGCGTCCTTACCTTAAAACGTTGTCTTGACCACAGAACTTCTCAAGTATTTCACTTAAATCCACACGGGTTAACAACACACCCAACACAGCTAGCGAGAAATGTGGATATGCGCTAGCTTTGTATTGCTATTCCCCTCAGTATGCTTACACTGTCTGCTGCCCGAACTGTGAAAATTATAGGCTACAATCTTTTCATCAATTTCTTCAGTAGATGCCGTTTTAGACATTTTATTATACCCATCGAAATATGCTATTATACTAACAGGATTATAACTCAAATCACACAACACGTATTCAAATCACAACTGATTTATTTTACTGTTGGACAGATCATAGCATATCTAGCCTAGCTGCTGGTAGGCTGATAACTGATAAGTAGCTGATATTCTGAACAGATTGGTGATCCTTACCTTAAAAAAGTCTGTGACTTTAGGCAACGATTCTATCATTACCTGCATCTCTCTCTTTTTTTCCTTTAATGCGCCCCGCTAACATGTGAACGCTTCATCTTTCAAAGTCTCTAAATTTGTGTCTCAGTAGTCTGCAGTCTTTGGCGCGCTTTCGTGCGTGACGTTACATTTTGTTACATTTTATTCTGGTACAGTTGTGGGTGTTCGTTTCGCGAACCACATCCACCATGTCTCTTACAGCAGGCTACTGTGCGCTCATTTATTTCTAACCTTATTTCTATCCGTACATTAATGTAGGCCCACGATTCCGACAGTTTATTATTTTATTAATATTACAAGGCCCCTGATTGGCTGTGGCCCAGGGGTTTGAGCCCCCCGAAGCCCCCCCCCCTTTAAAGCGCCAGTGCATGTCCGCCATCGTCTGTGTGAGACTCACACGCACGACAACTGTCCTTCCCGTGATTCATTTCCAGAACGCATTTCCCCAGAGGCGTCAGAAGCATTTTTAATGTGGGGGGGACACACTGGCAGGGGGTCCTCCGCCAGAAAAATTTTAATTAATTTTCAACAATAAGTCCTCATTCAACTAGTCCATATATTCATCAGCCTGTTTTTAAACCCACCGCTACGCCTAAGATAATGAGATGAATGTGACACAATTTATCACCAACAATGACTTTATGGGTGCATTTTACTTTTTATTTTGTGTTTTCTATTTAGTTTTAGATGCAACATAACATGCCACTGGGCCAAGCAATAATGACACTCAACTGTATGTTTAAAAATAAGAATATTCATAATCTCACACAATGAACAGGCATGACATGGCATCATGCAAACTTCATAACACAAAATCACACTGTGTCAAGCAACGGTGACACATAAAAAATAACTTCACACAATGAACAGGTGCAATTTTGTTAACCACCAACAGTGACTTTAGTGGGTGCATTTTACTTTTTTCCGATTTAGCGATACTCATAACAAAAATGGCATGGCATCATGCAGTCTTCATAACACAAAATTACACTGGGTCAAGCAACGACACATAAAAGAGAACTTCACACAATGAACAAGTGCAGTTTTGTCAACCTACATGCAATGGTGGTACTAAAGTAGCATTTACAGATTAGTATAACAAATAGATTTATAGATATAACTCCTTCTTATATTGGTGCCACCACAATTTCTACCACTTCATAACTTTTATCCCCCTTTCCTTCACAATCCACCTAAAATAACATCCATCTCTCTCCATCGCTTTCCTCTCTACTATTCCTTCCCCATACACTGATTTCCCATCTTACTTTCCAGAAAACTGCCAAAGACCAGACAAAACAAGGAATCAATAAATATCATCAGAGCAGACTTGACCTCATTCTTGGCATTACAGTAAGGCAGGCCTACTGGGTTTGAATTAAATGATAGCTAACGTTAAAGGGATAGTTCGGGATTTTTGACATGAATCTATATGGTATCCCCGTCAGCAGTGTCGTGCATCCACACTGACTTACCCCCGACAGTGTTCTGTGAGCCTAGATATTGTACAGTGTTGGTCAGTGCACAAGTAGTTCCGGCAGGTTTCCTGGGGTCTGCAAAGTAACACGTTTTTCTTCTCAAAACAGCTCGTGTTCGAATGAGTGATTTATTAGCATAACAAAACCCTTGTAGTCCAAAAAGTCACACCTTGTAATTGCTTGGGGCTACTTTCTCTCAATAGCGATCAGTGCGCGCTGTCACTGTTAACAGTTGTGTGCGAGCTAGCCAACAACTTTCATTAGTTGTTCGACAGTGTTTAGCAGCAGCAAATTGCTTTCCTCCTCAGTATACAAGTGCGCTTCCATGGCAGGGAAAAAGAAACTACCACTGCTGCCTATGTAGTGCCCTATTTATACAAATAGGAGTCATTCAGGATTCAGCCATGTTTTTGCTCCGTGTCATGGCTGAATCCTGAATGACTCCTATTTGTATAAATAGGGCACTACATAGGCAGCAGTGGTAGTTTCTTTTTCCCTGCCATGGAAGCGCACTTGTATACTGAGGAGGAAAGCAATTTGCTGCTGCTAAACACTGTCGAACAACTAATGAAAGTTGTTGGCTAGCTCGCACACAACTGTTAACAGTGACAGCGCGCACTGATCGCTATTGAGAGAAAGTAGCCCCAAGCAATTACAAGGTGTGACTTTTTGGACTACAAGGGTTTTGTTATGCTAATAAATCACTCATTCGAACACGAGCTGTTTTGAGAAGAAAAACGTGTTACTTTGCAGACCCCAGGAAACCTGCCGGAACTACTTGTGCACTGACCAACACTGTACAATATCTAGGCTCACAGAACACTGTCGGGGGTAAGTCAGTGTGGATGCACGACACTGCTGACGGGGATACCATATAGATTCATGTCAAAAATCCCGAACTATCCCTTTAAGCTAGCTGATACATCTCCTAACATTGACTAGCCAGCTAACTGCACTAGCATTTCCATTGGGACAAAAAAAACCTGTCCTGTGGGGAAATTCTGACTGACTTTCCGCTTCTTTGTAAAGAATGTCCTTATGTCCATTGTGTCTGGGGAGGAGCAAATACTGCAAACAATTCATCATCAACCAAGAATACCCCATTAGGCGAAGCTTATTTCACTGTTTAGTTGAATATTAATTTAACGTGTCCTAGGGTTAATTTTGCGGGCATATAACAAAAGAATAAGGTTTTAGCAAAAGCTAGACATTGTGAGGTTGCAATGGGGCTGACGTCACCTCCTCCACTTTCCAGCAGCTGCACCAACATTTCTGTGCTCGCGCTGAGATTCACTTCACTCGTGCGCGGTGAGCTGTTGTAGGGACCGCCCAGAAAACCCGGAGTGGATTTTCAGTGGTCTGTGTATTCTCTTATCGATCAAGTGGAATGGATTCTTTCACGAAGCAACGGCGCTGGGTGAACTCATATTTTATGTTAAATGTGGGGGGGTCCAAACGAAGAATTATTAAATGTGAGGGGGACATGTCCCCTTCACAGTCAATGGTGGCGACGCCCATGCATTTCCCCTTCTCCGTTTTAGCCTTTTTTTATTTTTTATTTTTATTTTTTTTTACTCAGTAACGGTTGTGATGTAAAATGTACCGAAGTACACTACTTAAAAGAAAACATACTTAAGTAAAAGTAAAAGTACACTCTTTAAAAATTACTTGAAAAAGTACAAGTACACAAAAAAGCTACTCAAGTACAGTAACGCGAGTAATGTAATTCGTTACTTTCCACCTCTGACGTCTATCCATCTGTACGTCCGATCATGTTTTGGTTTCCAGGCCATATCTTTAAAATTACTGAAGATATCTTCATGACACTTTGTATACATATCACACAAGATGTGAACTGGTGCCTTTTGTTATTTTGGATTTTTGAAAAAAAAGTATTTTTCAAATTTTTACATAAAAATAGATTTTAACTTAGTTTCTCAGAGCAATGTTTGTTTCTGGAGCATATATCCAAAACTATTCATGATACAGATTTGAAACTTGGTATACATGTTAACAAGGTGATGTAGATGTGCTTTTTCATCCTAAAACCATTGAGAAATTTTAATTTTCCATATTTCCATGAAAACAATTTCAGACTTAGCAGAACTTGAAAACTGTGAGCGGTGTGGTCCTGAAAGTTGGTATATGTGTTGATTAAGTAATGTATATGTGCCTTTGGATATTAAGAAATGTGAGAAATTAAATTTTTTAGCTCACCTGGACCAAAGGTCTGGTGGGCTTATTCCATGGGCTGCTGAGGTCAGTGTAAAGAGGTAGAGTTGGTTTCCTGCAGCAGAACTTGGAAAATGTGACAAATAATATCTTGAAACTTGGTATATACAGTAGTTGGTATATAGAGTGGGGGATATAAATGACTCTGTGTTTTTTTTTTAATTAGTTTCAGCTTCAATTTCTGGAATAAATATATGCATATACATCTTTCACTTTGTTGTATTAATGTCAGGAATATAGGCAACAGATGGAATTAATGCAGCAGAGAGTTTATTAAAGTAAGTTGGGAAACAAATCCAACTTGTGAAGGGAAAAAAAAACAGGCAAGGGTCGGGTGAGGCACAAACAGAGCATCAGAGGCACAAACAACGGGCAAAAACACAAAATAAAAAAAATACAGTCAGAAAACCAGAACAGCAATGCAAATAACAGACGGCTTGGTGTGCACAGACACAAGGTACTGAGCATATACCTCGCGCCAAGTGTAAAATAAATTAAATGCAATTACATGCATTTAGCAGACACTTTTATCCAGAGCAATGTAGAAGTTCAACAATTTTTAACAAATCTGCAGGTCTTTGACAAGTGGAACGAAACCCACACAGATACAGGGAGAACATGCAAACTCCACACAGAAAGGGCCTGGTCTGCTATGAGGTTCAAACCCAGAGCCTTCTTGCTGTGAGGTGACAGTGTGAAACCTTGTACCACCATGATGCTTAAAATAAATAAATAAATAAATAAATAAATAAAATCCTTATATACTGTGCAGTAATGAGGCAGTGATATGACACAAGTGTTAGTGATTATCAGTATTCCAGAGACTGAGATTGTTGAGCAGCAGCCATGTTTGAAGATCACTATGAACTCTAGGAAGTGGAGTCTTGAGTGTGAGCAGGTGCAGATGCAACAATTAATAATTTTACATATACTCCTGGAGTTCATGTCGGTTTCATGTCAGTTTCCTCTGGGTTCTCTGGTTTCTTTCCACATCTCAAAACATGACAGATTTCCATTAGGTGTGAACAGAATGCACAGGTGCTCTTCTCTGTTCTGATGATAATGTGATGTGTGGCATGGAGCATCACGGAGTCCACCAGGGGTGAGGTATTGTTTTAGGTCTTTTTTTTTTTTGTTAATGATATTAGGGGAAAACAGCTGGATCAATCTTCATGACATTTTCAGGATAGATGGTCATTGATCTCAAATAGAACCTCCAACATTTTGAGGGTCATCTGGTCAAGGTCACCAAAAAGGTCAAAATCATTTTTGCTGTGGCTACTGCCTCATATAGAGAGAGGCTCTAGCCACTATGTCATCATGCTGTAAGAATGTAAGAGTGTAACAATTGTGCACTGTGCATGTGCATACACGTGTTCTGATTAAAATGGCCGGTGAGTGTACACAATTTGGTTCACCATTCAAAATAAATGGACTAGACTAAAGAAATCACTTTCAGACATGTTTATGCTTATTATAGTGTGTTCCACTGAGCTCTAGTGCCAGGGCATTTCCAGGAAATAAGAGTTTGGGTCATGGTGACAGCGTGTGTATGCCTCCTCCTAGAACTGCCACTCCTCCTAGAACTGCCACCTTATTGTGGTGGATGGGTTTGTGTGCTTGAATGATCTTAGGAGCTATGTTGTCAGGGGCATTATGCCCCTGTTAGGGTTTCCCAAGGCAGACAGGTCCTAGGTGACAGGCCAGACCAAGAGCAGTTCACCAAACCCCTTATGGAAATTAAAAAAAAAAACAAGGACCGTGACGTCGCCCAGTATGGCACAGCCGGGGCCCCACCCTGGAGCCAGGCCCAGGGTTGGGACTCATATGCGAGTGCCTGGTGGCCAGGCCTTTGCCCACAGGCCTGGCCGGGCTCAGCCCGAAGCGGTGACGTGGGCCCAACCTCCTGTGGGTTCACCACCCACAGAGGTAGCCATAGGGGGCCAGTGCAGTGTGGATTGGGCAGCAGTCGAAGGCAGAGGCCTCAACAACCTAATCCCCAAACACAGCAGCTAGCTGTTGGGACATGGAATGTCACTTTGCTGGGGGGGAAGAGCCTGAGCTTGTGTGGGAGGTTGAGAGGTACTGGCTAGAAATAGTCAGGCTCACCTCCACACACAGCTTGGGCTCCGGAACCCAGCTCCTCGAGAGGGGCTGGACTCTCCACTTCTCTGGAGTCGCCCACGGTGAGCGGCAGTGGGCTGGTGTGGGCTTGCTTATAACTCCCCAGCTCAGCCACCATGTGTTGGAGTTTACCCCAGTGAATGAGAGGGTCGCCTCTCTGCGCCTTCAGGTCGGGGAGAGGGCTCTTGCTGTTGTTTGTGCCTACCGGGCCAAATAGCAGTATAGAGTATCTGGCCTTCTTGGAGTCCCTGGGAGGGGTACTGAAAGGTGCTCAGACTGGGGACTCCATTGTTCCACTGGGGGACTTCAATGCTCGCATGGGCAATGACAGTGACACCTGGAGGGGCGTGATTGGGAGGAACGGCCTCCCCGATCTGAACCCGAGTGGTGCTTTGTTATTGGACTTCTGTGCTAGTCACAGTTTGTCCATAATGGACACCATGTTTGAGCATAGGGGTGTCCATAAGTGCACGTGGCACCAGGACACCTTAGGTCCGAGGTCGATGATTGACTTTGTTGTCGTTTCATCTGATCTCCTGCCCTATGTCTTGGACACTTGGTTGAAGAGAGGAGCTGAGCTGTCAACTGATCACTACCTGGTGGTGAGTTGGACCTGCTGGTGGAGGAGGAAGCCGGACAGACCTGGCAGGCCTAAACGTATGGTGAGGGTCTGCTGGGAACGTCTGGCCGAGCACTTTGTCGGGGAGGTCTTTAACTTCCACATCCAGGAGAGCTTCTCTCAGCTTCTGAGGGAGGTGGGGGACATTGATTCTGAGTGGATCATGTTCTCTACCTTCATTGTTGACTCGGCTGTTTGGATCTGTGGCCACAAGGTCTCCGGTGCCTGTCGTGGAGGCAATCCCCGAACCTGGTGGTGGACACTGGAAGTAAGGGATGCTGTCAAGCTGAAGAAGGAGTCCTATCTGGCCATGTTTGCCTCTGGGACTCCTGAGGCAGCTAACAGGTATCAGCAGGCCAGGCATGCCGCAGCTCAGGCAGTTGCGGAGGCAAAAACTCGGAATTGGGAGGTGTTCGGTGAGGCCATAGAGGAGGACTATCTGTCGGCCTCGAAGAAATTCTAGCAAACCATCTGGCGCCTCAGGAGGGGGAAGCAGTACTCTGCCAACACTGTTTACAGTGCGGGTGGGGAGCTGCTGACCTCAACTGGGGACATTGTCGGGCGGTGGAAGGAATATTTCGAGGATCTCCTCAATCCCACCATCATGTCTTCCATTGAGGAAGCGGAGGCTGATGACTCAGAGGTGGACTCGTCCATTACACAAGCTGAAGTCACTAAGGTGGTTTGCAAGCTCCTCGGTGGCAAGGCACCAGGGGTGGATGAGATCCACCCTGAGTATCTCAAGTCTCTGGATGTTGTGGGGCTGTCTTGGCTGACACGCCTCTGCAACATCACATGGCAGTTGGGGACAGTGCCTCTGGAGTGGCAGACCAGGGTGGTGGTCCCTCTTTTTAAGAAAGGGGACCGGAGAGTGTGCTCCAATTATAGGGGAATCACACTTCTTAGCCTCCCTGGGAAGGTTTACTCCAGGGTACTGGAGAGGAGAATTCAGCCAATAGTCGAACCTCAGATCCAGGAGGAACAATGCGGTTTTCGTTCTGGTCGTGGAACACTGGACCAGCTCTATACCCTTCATAGGGTGCTCGAGGGTTCATGGGAGTTTGCCCAACCAGTCGACATGTGTTTTGTGGATCTGGAGAAGGCATTCGACCATGTCCCTCATGGTATTCTGTGGGGAGTTCTTTGGGAATATGGGGTTCAGGGATCTTTGCTAAGGGCTGTCCAGTCCCTGTACGAACAGAGCAGGAGTCTGGTACGCATTGCCGGCAGTAAGTCAGACCTGTTCCCAGTGCATGTTGGACTCTGGCAGGGCTGCCCCTTGTCACCGGTTCTGTTCATAATTTTTATGGACAGAATTTCTAGGTGCAGTCAGGGGCCGGAGGGAATCCTGTTTGGGAACCACAGGATTTCATCTCTGCTTTTTGCGGATGATGTTGTCCTGTTGGCTTCTTCAAACCAGGACCTTCAGCATGCACTGGTGTGGTTTGCAGTCAAGTATGAAGCAGCTGGGATGAGAATCAGCACCTCCAAGTCTGAGGCCATGGTTCTCGACCGGAAAAGTGTGGTTTGCCCTCTCCAGGTTGGTGGAGAAGTCCTGCCTCAAGTGGAGGAGTTTAAGTATCCTGGGATCTTGTTCATGAGTGAGGGAAGGATGGAGTGTGAGATCGACAGGTGGATTGGTGCAACCTCCGCAGTGATGCGGTCGCTTTACCGGTCCGTCGTGGTGAAGAAGGAGCTGAGCCAAAAGGCGAAGCTCTCGATTTACCGGTCAATCTACATTCTGACTCTCACCTATGGTCATGAACTTTGGGTAATGACCCAAAGAACAAGATCGCGGATACAAGCGGCCAAAATGAGTTTCCTTTGCAGGGTGGCTGGGTGCTCCCTTGGAGATAGGATGAGAAGCACAGTCACTCGGGAGGAGCTCGGAGTAGAGCCGCTGCTCCTCCACATCGAGAGGAATCAGCTGAGGTGGCTTGGGCATCTTTTTCGGATGCCTCCTGGACACCTCCCTGGGGAGGTGTTCCAGGCATGTCCCCCTGGGAGGAGACCCCGGGGAAGACCCAGGACATGCTGGAGGGACTGTCTCTCAGCTGGCCTGGGAACGCCTCGGTGTTCTTCCCAAGGAGCTGGCTGAGGTGTCTGGGGAGAGGGAAGTTTGGGCTTCCATGCTCAGACTGCTGCCTCCGTAACCTGGCCCCAGGTAAGCGGATGAAGACGAGACAAGACGAGATGAGTGACAGTGTGTGTATGTCAGTCTCAGTTCAGAGGTTTCAGTTCTGAAAACTGTAAGAGGTAAGAGTAGAATAATATAAAGTACAGACACTTGGTATATTTTACTTCTGTGATTTTTAAATTGTTCAGTTTTGGATTACACTTCCTTTTTTTGGCTACTGCCTCATAGAGTATATATATGTGTTATATTTACTGTATAGACATGGTATCAGAAAACTATTTTATTTATAAGCAGTAGCCACATGTACCCATAGGGTACCTATTTTTTCCACAATATCTTCCTTCATATTCATCATAAGTGCTACCGGGCAAGGTTTGTTTTGCCTGGTAACACTTGTTAATTATTGTTTTTCCTTCAGTATTTGATTGCAAACTGAATTGATTAGGCTTCTAGAACATAGGCATCTGATACTCTGAGTGTGAGGAACTCATGCATAGCTTATTTTAGCACTTTGTCTCACATGAACAATGTGAGATTTTTAAATATCTTTACATTTTCTTAAAGTGAAAATATGTTGTTAGGAAAAGAGGAAAAAACACTGTTTCAGTACCGGGGCTGGATATTTAACACCCAAGGGTATTTTCTCAAAAAAGAAATCAGCTCAAATGTTGGATCATCTTGCAATCTTGTCACTTTTATGTGATTTCTATGTTTTTAAATAGTTATTCATAATTCCAGAAACCTTATGGGTTGTGATATTATTCGGAAGTCATTTTTGTGCTTTTCCAATGAATAAAACGGTTCAGAAATCTGAAAGCAGTTTATCTCTTCATCTCACCTAATATGGCCCAGGACTCACAGTACTTGAAAGTGGATACATTTCAAAGTAATCCTTCAATGCATCAGCACTAACAAGCACACAGATATACAGATACGTTACTGAGTACATGATTAGATATTAATCAGAATAATCTCTAATTTGACTGCATGTAAATAGGGAGACTTGGCTGCATTCAGAGTCATTCATCATCATTTCACTCTGCCAGGATCTGCATCTTATTACACACATCTAAGAAAGTGTGATAGACAGATCAGAGCAGACAGCTTCCTTTAGCAAGCATTTAAAGTCATGTACGAACAGAAAACGGGTGTCTGTCATCTGTGTCCTTATTCAGCAGAGAAGAACAGTACTTTGATTTTTACGTCTTTTAACATCAGGTCATCCATCAGCATCATCCACAGGGACTAATTAATGGTGGCGCTGACAAATGCGAAACTCACTTCAGGAATCAATTAAACAAAGCAAAGGTATAGCTGTATAGTGTGTGTTTTTCTTTCTTTCTTTTTTTTCTTCCATGGAGTCAGTACATGAAACAGTTCATTTTGGAATAAATAAACTGAGTATATGGATAAAAAGCTGAGGTCATGGGGGGGGGTCATTGGAATAAATTTTGTGTGCGTTACTGTAGCATCCAATCCAAATGTTTGTGTCACCACACAGGGTATCCTCACCTGAGTTCTAGAACAATTCTTTGGTTATTCACTCACTTCCTGAACTTGAGACTGTCTGTAAAGCCTTGCAACTTGCCACCCATCTGTGTAAGCTCTGAGCTATGCACTTTCTTGTTTGATATGCTGTGTATGACTTGTTTTCCTTTGCGACGTTTTGCCGAAGTCTTGCTGGTTGTACAGTGTCTTGCAAAAGTATTCATCCCCCTTCATGTTTGTCCTGATTTGTCGCATTACAAGCTGGAATTAAAATGGATTTTTGGTGGGTTAGCATCCTTTGATTTACCCAACATGCCAACAACTTTAAAGGCACATTTTTTTTGACGTGACATTTCTCATGATGGCCAAAAAGTTCAATTTTAGTCTCATCTGACCAGAGAATCTTCTTCCATGTGTTTGGGGAGTCTGCCACATGCTGTTGGGCAAACTCCAAACGTGTTTTCTGAAGTAATGGCTTTTTTTTGCCACTCTTCTATAAAGTGTATGGAGTGTATGGCTTAAAGTGGTCCTAGATACTCCCATCTCCACTGTGGATCTTTGCAGCTCCTTCAGTGTTATCTTTGGTGTCTTTGTTGCATCTCTGATTAATGCCCTCCTTGCCCGGTCTGTGAGTTTTGGTGGGCAGCCTTCTCTTGTCAGGTTTGTAGTGGTGCCATATTCTATCCATTTCACTATAATGGATTTAATGGTGCTCTGTGGGATATTCAAAGTTTGGGATATTTTTTTTATAACCCAACCCTGATCTATACTTCTCCACACCTTTGTCTCTGACCTGTTTATGGTGCTCCTTGGTTTTCATGTTGCTTACTTAGTAGTGTTGCAGAGTCAGGGTCCTTCCAGAACAAGTTGATTTCTACAGACATCATGTGACAGATCATGTGACACTTTGATTGCACACAAGTGGATCTTACTCAACTAATTATGTAACTTATGAAGTGAATTAGTTGGACCAGCTCTTTTTGATTGATTGATTGATTGATTGATTGATTGATTGATTGATTGATTGATTACTTTATTCTGAACAATAAAGAAGATATAAAAATAAAAATTGCCTCTTATTTAGGAGTTTCATATGAAAGGGCATGAATACCTATGCACACTCCAGATTTCTGTTTTTTTCATCTAAATTATTGTTTGTGTCACAGTAAAACAACAATTTGCACCTTTAAAGCTGATGGCATGCTGTGTAAATCAAATGGTGCTAACCCCCCAATAACCCATTTTAATTCCATCTTGTCATGCGACAAAACAGGACAAACACCAATGGGATGAATACTTTTGCAAGACATTGTATTTTGACTATTTTTATGAATCTGGTATTTTGAGCCTGCTCTGTATTTTTACTACATTTTTAGCCAGGTTTTGGATATTGTTTGCGTATTTATTTATTTAGGGCTCAAGCACCACAGGTGCAAGTCCCTATTGTTTACCTAAGGATTCTTATTATTATTCTAGCATCTTCTTCTTCTTCAAGACTTGCCCATTTTTGAGGTGGTTCCCATGGGCAAAAGCTCATGAAATTTCATACACACAAACAGTCCTGGCCACCACTACTCATGGATAGAGGCTTAGTCACGGGTGTGTCCAGGGGACTCCATTGTGCCTCCACATGTCATTGAGACTTTTGCCCGGTATATAGTTTCGCCTATCTGTGTCACATTGGGTAGGTATGTATGGTGCCCCAAGCCAAACAAAATTGTCATGTACAACGTATTAGCCATACTCAACAGGAAGTGAGTTATTTTTGGTTTTGTGCATTTTGACATGTGTTACCTTTTGACATTCTCCTCCTAAGTAGTTTGTTGGATTCATGCCAGATTTGGTTCCCATGATGTCAAGAGTTTGCTGATTTTGAATTGCGAAGGTATTTGCGATATCTTGCAAGATGTTGAAAAGTTGAAACAAAAAATTTATATGTTAAGCCACACAAACATTGAATGTGTCATAAATTTGCCATCCATTGCCTGATATGGCTCAAACTTCACAGGTTATAGGATATGATGGTTCTGATGATATCCACATGCCCAAAGTGACCCTCTGGTAGAGTGCCACCATTTGGCAACAGAAAGGCTTTTTCATCAATATCTGCTGTACCTCTCCTAGATGGTTCATCAAATTCATCCCAGATTTGGATGACCACATGTGACAGGTTGTGGAAGTGAAGGTGCTCAGGCCCTTCATACCAGCACTCTGCGTGGCGGTGCTGCTGTGCTCGCTTTGTGGATCCATGGCGTGGTGTTCGAGCGATGTTGATGGCGGCGTCACGGTGGCTGTGCTGGTAGTGCGGGACTTGTTTTTGTGCGCCTTTTGGTGGGACTGTGGCTGCTACACCACTGGAATGACATCCTGACCTATTTGGTGGCCTTTTTTTTTGTATGTTTGTTTTCTGTCTATAATTGTAAAGCGACCTTGGGGTTTTAGAAAGGTGCTATAAAAATTGAACATATTATTATTATTATTATTATTATTATTGCTGTTTGTGGCTATGTTTTATTTATTTGTAACCTTCCTGTACATTTTGTCTCTGAAAGCCTTATCATACCGTTATATTGTGTGCATAGCTGGAAATTGTGTGAATTAGTTAAAAAAATAAAATTAAAAAAAGGTATGTTCTAAATGTCTGTCTCTAAACATGACATATTTTGCACCAAAATGTATAAAGTCTGAAATGTAATGAAATCAACATCATAAACCAGATACTGTGTACGTATATTCTGCAAGAGTGTTTTACAATCTTAAATGTGTACCATCATATCAGCACCAGAGTCTGCTCCATTCTCCATCCACCACTTTCCCAGAATCCACCACAACATACCAGACATGGCTGCTGCAGACCATGAATCCTGAGAGCTCTCACATTCATGTTCACCAGACTTCATCACACACACACACACACACACACACACACACAGAGTGAATTAATACACTTATTGTCTCATACATGTTGTTTACCAAGCCGTAGTTTCAGTGTTTGATATCCTGTTTTTTGATCTAGTTCTGCTTCCTGTTTTTTGTATTTTGGATTCTGCCCTTATATTTTTGCTGTTTGCTGATCGCCTGACCTTTTTCCAGTTTTGACCTTGGTCTTGCTTCATGTTTTGTGCTTGTTTGCCTGACTTTTTTTTTTAAAGCACCAAATCTGTGATTGCATCCGCGTCTATTCTCCTTTTATGACAGATTACTTTGTTGTCCTCATGGATGCAGCAGGATCAGAACAGCACAGAAGTGTGCTCACTGCCTAGGGGTGCTTCATGAAAGAACAGCAGTGGTGTCTTTGAAGGAAATCAAAGCCAAGCTCAATCGGCTCAAGGATATTGCAAATCCTTTTACCATTCAATAGCTATGTTTGACTATCTGGAATCATCATTACAGATATCAACAATGTCATTTTGACTAGTCATAATTGCACTGTGACTAGTACAAATTTTAATTGAATATATCTATGATGTCATTCTGTCTAGTCAAAACTACAATTACACATATCTGTAATTTAGTTTTGACTAGTCACAACTGAATTACAGATATCATCAGTGACGTCACTCGAAATGATTCTCAACTCATCACACATCCTAAATAACAATTGCAGATGTCTGTAATTCAGTTTTGACTATTCTAAATAATAATTGCAGATATCTCAGACATCATTATGACTTGTTGTACATGACCTTGCTCATGTGAGGCTTCCCATTGGATACTGGCCCAGCAAAACATTTGTTTTGAAACAAATTTGAAGACTTAGCAGAGGCCACGGTGTTTGCAGTCATGGATAAGATAGTTAGAAAATGCCATGAAATAGAAAGAGCTTATCGTATGCACAGGCTGCAGCATTAAAAACCCTGTCGAACTCCTGAGATTCTGCCTGCTCCAGCTGCTCTGACATGGTGGTAGGGTTTTCCCACCTCCCACTTGCTGTAGCTTTGATTCTGACATAACTACAGATATCTGTAGCGTCATTTTGCCACGTCAAAACTCTAATTCAAGATATATCTAATTACATTTTGACTAGTCAGGATAAGTGTTAAAGATATCTGCAATTTCAGATATATCTAATCTAAATTGATTTCAAGATATCAATAACTTGATAATATATATCTATAATTACATTATGACTGTCAATAATTCCAGTTTGAGATATCTACAACATCATTCTGACTAGTCCTAATTCAAGTTCAAGATATCTACAACTTGTCAGGGTGCAGGCACTTATGGATGTACGTGCAGGGGAGAGTGGGAGAAGCAAACTGGAAACTAAGCCAAAATACTAGACGAGAACTGTAGTCAAAGAGCAGGCGAAGGTCGGTCGATCAGTAAACAAAGCAATGCAGGCAGGATTAGAGAACGAAGAGGTGAAAATGAGAATGAAGGTCGAAGAAACTAGAGGCATGCAGAAAGGAAACGGCTTGGTATGACAAAAGCAAACTCTGAACAATACTTTGTGACTATGGGAGTGTGAGAGAGGCTTAAAGGAGAACTGAAGACGATTTTTTTTATTATCAAAATTCTATTTATCTCATTTTATTAAATATAGGAATGCATTTTTGATAGCTATTTTGTCACTGCTATAACGTAGCAAGTTATGAGTGTTTGAAATATGCTATGTAATATATCAGTCCATATGTCAAAGCAATGGCCGTAAACGAGACTCATTGAGACCTGTGTGAAACATCATAGGACAGAAGTAAAACATACAGTGGAAATCAAAATGACCAACATCTGCCAACGTTGCCAAAAGATGCATGTGCCCTCTTTTGAATGCTGATGTAATCAAGCCGGAAGTTTTGTTTGTTTTGATAGCAATCAGGAAAGTTTGAAAAACGTAGGCAGTAATTGTTATTTAAACTCGTTTTTGTGCAATATTTCATTTGGAAAACAGTTTTTAAAATAGCAGCACTGACACCTGGCTGACACTTCATGTTTTGAAGTCTCGCACAAGTCTCGTGAAGATCACGTGGATAAGTGACACCTGCCATGGACCAAGCTAACTAAATTCAACATGGCTAAAAACCAAATAGACCGATAAGTATAATATTTAATTGCAATTAGTTGCCAATACGAGTCATGATATAAGGTTACTAAAACGGAAAATGTAATTTAATAACACATTAATTAAGAAATAAAGCAAGTTTAAAATGATTTCAGTTCTCCTTTAAGTAGCAGGACTGATGATAGTGAATGAGTTACAAGTGTAATTAATAAGCAGGTGATAGAGGGCACTGTGGTTCTTGGGCATTGTAGTTTTGAGAAGCCGTGTTTGTAGTCTGTTAAGAGCTGTCGCTCTCAACTCCATTACTGACACAACTTCATTCTATCTGAAACTTAATTTAAGATATCCAAAAGAGGACAATGTAGATATCTTCAACTGAGGGGAATTAAAGCTGTCTTGAGCTCAAATTAGGACTAGTCAGAATTAGATTGTAGATATCTGAAACTGGGGCGGCACGGTGGTGTAGTGGTTAGTGCTGTCGCCTCACAGCAAGAAGGTCCGGGTTCGAGCCCCGTGGCCGGCAAGGGCCTTTCTGTGTGGAGTTTGCATGTTCTCCCCATATCCACGTGGGTTTCCTCCGGGTGCTCCGGTTTCCCCCACAGTCCAAAGACATGCAGGTTAGGTTAACTGGTGACTCTAAATTGACCGTAGGTGTGAATGTGAGTGTGAATGGTTGTCTGTGTCTATGTGTCAGCCCTGTGATGACCTGGCGACTTGTCCAGGGTGTACCCCGCCTTTCGCCCGTAGTCAGCTGGGATAGGCTCCAGCTTGCCTGCGACCCTGTAGAAGGATAAAGCGGCTAGAGATAATGAGATGAGATATCTGAAACTGGAATTAGAGATATTCACAATTCAGTTTCAGATATCTGCAATAAGAATTGCAGATATCTGCAGCTGGATTGTAAATATCTATAATGAGAAACCCCATACAAATTAATGGCAAAACTAGTTTGAATCTTACTGGTCAACACTGAATTACGTATATCTTAAATTAAAGTTTTGATTAGTCAAAATGATGTTGCAGATATCAGTAATGAATATCCAGTCTAGCTATTAAATGTTTAAATGGCTTGCCATACAAGGAAGCATTCATGCAGGCAGCTTCATCACGTTCCATACCTCCCAAAGCAGCCATGGCAGCAGCACCATTCCACCATGCAGGAGAATATATCCCTTGTCACTCATTGAGCAGCAATTGATGGAGGAGTACAAGAGGCTCTCCAGCAGGGTTACACTTTGCCCTCAACTTCACCTCGGTGCTTTTAAGGGAGAAAAAAAAGGGGAGGAATCCATCCTTGCATCGATTATAGAGGTTTAAACAAGATCACAGAGAAGTATTTTTATCCATTGCTGTGAGTCCCATCTGCATTTGATTTTCACCAAACTTGACCTGTTGACTCTCTGGCGCTCACTTGGTGTTCCAGTGTTTAATTAATGACCTGCTCAAAGTTTATTGTTGCTGATTGCCTGATCTTTTCCCAGTTTTGACCTTGATCTTGTTTCAGATTTTGGACTTACCTGCCTGCCTTTTTTTTTATTATTAAAAGCACAGAATCTGCAGTTGCATCTGTGCATCTCTTTTTATGACATTTACACACACACACACACACACACACCATCATCATTGGCGGACACTCATGGTCGAGTATGTCTGTCCTCCTTCATGGTCCTTATGGGTCTTCAGATGGACAAAGAGGCCAATCCTGGACCCACATACTTTGGGGCAATGTGGGCATGGGTGGACAGGGGTAATTATGGGTTTTGGTGGAACCTTATTGGTGGAGGTGATCCCTTTCTTCCGTTTGCGCTTCTGCTCTGCAGCACTGTGGAGATCATTGTTGTATTGTGCAGCCCCCTCTCGAACTGCTCATCTCCAGGCAGGCCTGTTCTTCACTGTAGTCTCCCAGGTGTTAAGGGGTATATGGCACTTCCTGATGTTGTCTTTAATGTTGTCTTTGTACCTTTTATTTTGGCCTCCTGGAGCACGTTTCCCTTGGACAAGCTGTGAATACAGGACTTGTTTGGGTAGCTGATAGTCTTGCATTCGGATGACATGGCCAGTCCATCTGAGCTGGTGTTGTGCGATGATGGCTGTGATGGTAGGGATGCCAGCCTCCTCCAGGATGCTGGTATTTGTTCAGCGATCCTCCCAGGTTATCCTGAGGATTCTCCGGAGGTATCTTTGATGGAAGGCTTTGAGTGCTCTCAGGTGCCTACTATATGTGGTCCAGGCTTCTGACCCATACAGGAGAGTGGGGAGCAGTACTGCTTTGTAGACTAGGATTTTGGTCTTTGACTGTGTTAGGACTAGGACTGTTTTGGCCTCTAGAGGCCGCTGTTATTTCCTTTTCATGTCGTGTTTATTTTGGCCTCTAGAGGCCGCCACTGTTCCTGTGTCTTGTGTTTGTGTTAATTGCCTAATTATCTTCACCTGTGTCCTTAATTAGTTTGTCTATTTATACCCCTGAGTTCAGTCCTCTTGTCACGGAGTCTTTGTGCTGTTATGTTTATCTCCAGTTTCCTTTGTACTGTGTTTTTTGATCTTCTTAGCTTTTGTATTTTTGCACTTTGCTTTTCTTTTGGATTATACTCTTTGGTTTTTTTTTTGTCTTTTGTTTTGCCCTGTATATAGTGTATATAGTTTAAATAAACCTTTTGATTCTTTTTCTACTTCCGCCTCATGCCTCTGCATTTGAGTCATCCCCCTGGTGGCCTAGTGGGGGTTTGCTGGATTATCACACCAACGAACCAGGTTCGAATCCCAGCAAAACCCTAACAGAAAGACTCCGTCATGACCGACTCAGCAGAGGCTGCTTCAACTGTCTACCCGGCCAACCTTCAGGGAATTATGGCAGCTTTGACACGCTTCGGAGCAACCATGGACGCTCATGGACGTACGCTCACCAGCCAACGTGAGGCCCTCGCTCGCCACGAGGAACTGCTTCAGCAAATTGGGAAAACCCTGGCACAGCTGACATCTCTGCCTGCATCTCCTGCTCCTGATCCAGTTCCTGCTCCTGATCCAGCTCCCACTCCTGCTCCAGTGCCTCCTGCAATGCTGCCTTCTTCACCTCGCGAACCCAGCCTTCCTGCACCACAGAGGTATGACGGCAAGCACAGTGAGTGCCGAGAGTTCCTTACCCAGTGTCAACTCACCTTTGAGCTTCAGCCTACCACCTACACTACGGATCGCCGCAAGATTGCCTTTGTGATCACCTTATTAGCTGGTAAGGCGCGAGCCTGGGCTACTGCTATCTGGCAAAGACAGGGACCTGAGTGCTTTGATTTCCAGCTGTTTTCTGAAGAGATGCTTCGGGTCTTCGATCAGGCAGACATCAGTACCGACGCAGCCCGAAAGCTCATGTCCATCCGGCAAGGAGGAAGCGTCGCAGATTACGCCATCTCGTTCCGAACACTCGCAGCAGTAAGTGGATGGAACGAGACTGCCCTGGTGTCAGCCTTCCACCATGGTCTGTCTGACCCCATCAAGGACGGTCTGGCCTCTATTGGATGCCCAAGTGACCTCGAAACCCTCATCTCACATGCTATTTGTCTGGACAACAGGATGAGAGAACGCCACCAAGCCTTGAGCCCCCCCAGCCTCCCTACCTCTACCTGGAGACCATCTACCTCCTTCAGTGACTGTCCAGAACCCATGCAAGTGGGTCGTACTCGCCTCTCCGCATCTGAGAGGGAGCGCAGAAGGAGGGACAAGTGCTGCATCTACTGTGGCAAACCTGGTCACTTCCGAGCATCATGTCCCGAACTCTTGGGAAAAGGACCGCCCCGTCCAGCCGAGGGAGGGTTGTGACGGGGCCTACCCTCTCTCCCGGACTCCCTGGCCAAGGAATCTACATCCCGGTCTCCATCTCCTGGGGTGAGTCTGTCCACTCTTGTCAAGCTTTGATAGACTCAGGGGCGGCTGGGAACTTTATGGATATTCACTTCGCCCAAAGCATCAATATTCCGACTGCACCTCTTGAAGTCCCACTGTCTGTGTCTGCCCTCGATGGCCAAGCGTTAGGTGATGGAAGAGTCACCCAAGTTACTTCTCCAGTTTTCCTCCAGTCTCAAGGTCACAAGGAAGAAATATCCCTGCACCTGATTCCTTCACCTGAGTTCCCAGTTATTCTAGGCCTTCCTTGGCTTACTCGCCACAACCCTCGCATAGACTGGGTAACAAGCCAGGTTGTGGAATGGGGCCCTGCATGCCATGCCTCTTGTCTGCTCTCTAGCTCTCCTGTGTCTCCTGCCGAGCCCCCTGATCTCACCGAGTTATCTCAAGTTCCCACAGAGTACTGGGATCTCAAGGAGGTATTCAGCAAGAGCAGGGCCGCCGTTCTTCCTCCGCACCGGGCCTACGACTGTGCCATCGACTTGCTCCCTGGGACTACCCCTCCTCGTGGCAGACTGTTTTCACTCTCTCAGCCAGAACGCAAGGCCATGGAGGAATACCTCAAAGATGCCCTGGTCTCTGGGTTTATTCGACCCTCCACTTCACCTGCTGGAGCCGGCTTCTTCTTTGTCGGCAAGAAGGATGGGGGGCTCCGACCATGTATTGATTACAGGGGCCTGAATAAGATCACTGTGCGCAACCGATATCCCCTTCCGCTGATGTCCACAGCTTTCGACCTGCTCCAAGGCGCCACCGTCTTCACCAAGTTGGACCTACGGAACGCATACCACCTCATCCGTATCCGACAGGGAGACGAGTGGAAGACTGCCTTTAACACCCCGTCTGGGCACTACGAATACCAGGTGATGCCCTTCGGACTCACCAACGCACCAGCTGTTTTTCAGGCCCTAATCAACGACGTCTTAAGGGACATGATTAACCTATACGTTTTTGTCTACCTCAATGACATCCTTATCTTTTCCAAGACCGTGCAGGAGCACCGCCACCATGTCCGCCAGGTTCTCCAGAGGCTGCTACAGAACAATCTGTTCGCCAAGGCCCAGAAATGCGAATTTCATGTTCCCGAGGTCTCCTTTCTGGGATTTATTGTACGGACAGGCCAACTCCAAATGGACCCTGCCAAGACCCTGGCCGTCCGGGATTGGCCTACTCCCAAGTCCGTTAAGGAGGTTCAGCGGTTCTTAGGATTCGCTAACTTCTACCGCAAGTTCATCAGGAACTTCAGTTCTGTGGCAGCACCCATGTCAGACCTCACCAAAGGGACAGGTGGATCTTATGGCTGGTCTCCTCAGGCAGAAAAGGCGTTCAAAGACCTCAAGGACCGCTTCTGCACGGCACCCATTCTGGTTCTCCCGGACACCTCCCAACCATTCATCGTGGAGGTGGACGCCTCGGACAGTGGTGTCGGCGCGGTGCTCTCTCAACGTTCGGAAGGAAAGCTGCACCCCTGCGCTTACTTCTCCCACCGCCTGAGTCCTGCTGAGTCCCGGTACGATGTGGGGGATCGAGAACTGCTAGCGGTCAAACTGGCCCTTGAGGAGTGGAGGCACTGGCTGGAGGGAGCACAACATCCATTCCTGGTTTGGACTGACCACAAGAACCTGGAGTACCTCCAGCAAGCCAAGAGACTGAACCCTCGACAGGCTAGGTGGGCCCTGTTTTTCAGTCGATTTGACTTCACCCTCTCATACCGCCCCGGCTCCAAGAACACCAAACCTGACGCACTGTCCAGACTGTTCTCTGCCACTAACAGGGAGAATGAAGTCGGGCCTATTATCCCTGTGTCCCGGATTGTGGCCCCTGTCCGCTGGGGTATTGAGGAGGCTGTCCGACGAGCCCAACGCCAGGACCCCGGTCCTGGGACGGGGCCACCAGGCCTCTTGTACGTCCCACATCAAGCCCGGGCCAAGGTTCTCCAGTGGGGTCACTCTTCCCCTCTCACCGCCCACCCGGGAGCTCGGAGGACCCTGGACTTCCTGAAAAGACGCTTCTGGTGGCCTAACATGGAGCAGGAAGTAAGGTCATTTGTCCTGTCCTGTGAGGTTTGCACCAGAACCAAGAACCCACGACAGCGTCCCCAGGGTCTCCTGCATCCTCTGACCATTCCCCGGCGTCCCTGGTCCCACGTGGCAGTCGACTTTATCACGGGTCTCCCTGAGTCACAAGGTAACACGGTCATTTTGGTCTTAGTTGACAGATTCTCCAAGGCCTGCCGCTTCATACCACTGTGCAAACTCCCCTCTGCTCTTGAAACTGCGAAACTTTTGTTTAATCATGTCTTCCGAGTCTTTGGTCTTCCACAGGACATCGTCTCAGACCGAGGGCCCCAGTTCTCCTCCCGAATGTGGCACGGGTTCTGCAAGGTCATCGGAGCCACTGCCAGCCTCTCCTCTGGGTTTCACCCACAGTCCAATGGTCAGACGGAGAGGCTCAACCAGGACCTGGAAACCACCCTGCGAGGCCTGGCTATGGATAACCCGACATCATGGAGCACCTGGCTGCCATGGGCGGAGTACGCCCACAACACCCTGCAGTCATCGGCCACCAAGCTGTCGCCATTCCAGTGCCAATTCGGGTTCCAGCCACCTCTGTTCCCGGACCAGGAGGAGGACGCGGGGGTGCCCTCGGTCAACCAATATGTGAGACGGTGTCGCAAGACCTGGAGCAAGGTCAGGAAGACCCTCATACAGACCTCCAGAACCAACCAGACTCAGGCCAACCGCCATAGAAGACCTGCACACGCTTTCCGCCCTGGGCAGCGTGTTTGGCTGTCCACTAAGGACCTTCCACTGCGGGTGGAGAACCGCAAGCTTGCTCCTCGCTACATTGGCCCCTTCAAGGTGGTGCGCAGGGTGAACCCTGTCTCCTACCGGCTCCAGTTGCCCCGGACTCTGAGGATCAACCCCACTTTCCATGTTTCCCTGTTACGGCCCGTACTGACGTCTACGTATGCCCCTGCCCCTAGGAACCCCCCACCCCCCCGCATCTTCCAGGGGCAGACTGTGTTCACTGTGAATCGCCTGCTTGACTCCCGCTGGGTCCGCGGCGGGTTGCAATATCTGGTGGACTGGGAGGGCTATGGTCCTGAGGAGCGCTGCTGGGTTCCTGCTCGGGATGTCCTTGATAAAGAACTATGTCGGGACTTCCATTCGGCCCATCCGGATCGCCCTGGGAACGTCAGGAGACGCTCCTAGAGGGGGGGGTCCTGTTAGGACTAGGACTGTTTTGGCCTCTAGAGGCCGCTGTTATTTCCTTTTCATGTCGTGTTTATTTTGGCCTCTAGAGGCCGCCACTGTTCCTGTGTCTTGTGTTTGTGTTAATTGCCTAATTATCTTCACCTGTGTCCTTAATTAGTTTGTCTATTTATACCCCTGAGTTCAGTCCTCTTGTCACGGAGTCTTTGTGCTGTTATGTTTATCTCCAGTTTCCTTTGTACTGTGTTTTTTGATCTTCTTAGCTTTTGTATTTTTGCACTTTGCTTTTCTTTTGGATTATACTCTTTGGTTTTTTTTTTGTCTTTTGTTTTGCCCTGTATATAGTGTATATAGTTTAAATAAACCTTTTGATTATTTTTCTACTTCCGCCTCACGCCTCTGCATTTGAGTCATCCCCCTGGTGGCCTAGTGGGGGTTTGCTGGATTATCACACCAACGAACCAGGTTCGAATCCCAGCAAAACCCTAACAGACTGGAGATCACAGTTTTCAAACACCCTTTTCTTTAGTCTTGAGTATGCCGCACTGGTGCAACTAAGGCGGTGGTGTATCTCTTCATCAATGGTGGCTTTAGATGACAGAAGGCTGCCACGATATGGGAAGTGGTCCACATTTTCCAACCTGGTGTCAGGGACCAGACAGGAGAGGAGATCAAATGCACTCAAACCACAGTTTATTAATAACAGAGGAAAAGGAAGTTGGAAGAATGTGTGTGTGTGTGTGTGTGAAACTCAGTGGCAGGAGGACTGAGAGGCAGGGATGGCTGGTGGGAGCGTGGTGGTGACGTCTAAGGTCTCCCATCCAAGTACTAGCCAGACCCGACCCTGCTTAGCTTCTAAGCTCAGACGGGATCAGACATTGTCAGAGAGGTGTGGCTGTAGGCTGACAGCACTTGGGTTTCAGGCAGTCTCCCAGCAGTAGTCCCTCAGCAGGCTGGAACACAGAGTCACAGATCAGATAGCAAGATAGGGGACAGAAATGCAGGGTCAGGTTACCGGGGCAGGAGAGTAGGGCTCCAGGCAAGGCTGCTCACACCGGGCTGATGGAGAGGCAGGCGAGCAGCAGGGCTGGGCAGGCTGGAGATCAGGCGAAGGTACAGGAGAGGCAGGCAAGAGGCAGAGTCGACAGGACAGAAGGCAGATCAGGTTACTGGGGCTGGAGAGCAGACAGAGTCAGACGGAACAGAATATCGTCAGGAGTCAGAGTAGTAGGAACAAAGAGCAGGTTATCACGCTGGAAGTTGCAGATGATCTGACACAGAAGCTTGGGAGGACTGCAGCTTAAATACACACAGGGGGGAAGCAGGTGATCGGCAACAGCCAATGACAGCCACTGGAAGTTAATAAGAGGAAGTGAGTGCGGGCGTGGCCGGTAATGCTGAGTGGAGATGTTACCTGAAGAGAGAAGCCCACAGGTAGGACCATGACAGAACCCCCCCCCCCAAGGGACGGCTCCAGAAGTCCCTAGCCACAGATCCACCAAGACGGGCAGGAGGAGGGGGAATACCGGTAGAGGGTCAGAATTCCTCTCACCGGTCTGTGTCCAAGGCCTCAGGATCTGGTTCAGAATCGGACTCGGGGACAGTAGCGGTTGGCGCATCGTCATTCCGACAAGGGCCCTTTGGTCGACCCGGCTGGTCCGGATGCAGGTGATGAAAGGTGATGATGAGGGTATGGTCTAAGATTCTCCCAGCAGGAACCCACATCCTCTCCTCAGGACCATAGTCCTCCCAATCCACCAGGTATTGGAGGCCCCTGCCCCTGCGCCGTGACTTCAGCAGTCGCCGGACGGAGTAGACCGGGCCACCATCGATGAGACGAGGAGGAGGAGGTGAAGGTGCAGCTGGGACCAGCGGGCTCTCGTGCACTGGCTTAATCTTTGAGACGTGGAAGGTGGGGTGCACTCTCATAGACTTGGGCAGTCGGAGCTGGACAGCAGACTGGCTGATTATCCTCTGGATCGGGAATGGTCCGATGAACTGAGGTGCCAGCTTACAAGACTCCACCTGGAGGGGCAGGTCCTTAGCTGACAACCACACCTTCTGGCCCACCCGGTAGGTGGGCGCAGGCGTCCTCTGCCGGTTGGCTCCAATGGAGTAGCTGGTGACTGACTTGAGGAGTGCAGCGCGGGCTTGAGACCAGGTGCGGCGGCAACGGCGTGCATAGGTGAGGGCAGACAGGCAGGTGACCTCTCCCTCCTGGCTGGGGAACAGAGGTGGTTGGTAGCCATACACGCAGTGGAATGGGGACAGTCCAGTGACTGAGCTGGTGAGGGAGTTGTGGGAGTATTCCACCCACAGCAGGTGCTCACACCAGACCCTAGGGTTGCGTGACGCCACACACCAAAGTGCCTTCTCCAACTCCTGGTTAGTCCACTCTGACTGGCCATTGGACTGGGGTCGGAATCCGGAGGTGAGGCTGGCGGTGGCCCCGAGTAGGTGACAGAATTCCTTCCAGAACGAGGAGGTGAATTGCAGCTCCCAGTCCGAAATGATGTCCCTGGGCAGCCCATGGATGCGGAAGACCTGCTGCAGGATGATCTGGGTGGTCTCTTTGGCCAACGGTAGTTTAGGGAGGGGAACAAAGTGTGCCATCTTACTAAAGCGGTCCACGATGGTGAGTATGACAGTCATCCCGTTAGAAGGGGGCAGACCCGTAACAAAATCCAGGGAAATGTGGGACCAGGGTCGCATTGGCACGGGCAGAGGCTGGAGCAAACCAGCAGGAGGCCGGCTGGAGGACTTATTCTGATTACAGGTAGGGCAGGCTCGGATGAAGTCTCGCACATCCCTGCTCATAGAAGACCACCAGAACCATTGGGCGAGCAGGTGGTAGGTGCGAGTGGAACCAGGGTGGCAGGCTAGATGGGAGTCATGTCCCCATTGTATAACCTGGGATCGCAGGTCTTCAGGAACAAAGAGGCAACTTGCAGGGCATGCACTGGGGCTGGGTTGGTCACGGAGGACTTTCCGCACTCATTCTTCAATGTTCCAGGTCAGAGCAGCAACGATACAGGGGTCAGGTAGGATGGGAGCCGGATCCTTGGAGGGGGCATCATCCTTCTGGAACTGGTGGGAGAGTGCGTCAGGCTTGGTGTTGTGAGATCCGGGCCAGTATGAAAGGGTGAAATTGAATCTGGTGAAAAAGAGAGCCCAGCGGGCCTGTCTGGGGTTGAGTCGTTTGGCGGTGCGGATGTATTCCAGATTCTTATGGTCTGTCCAGACCAGGAATGGGACTACGCACCCCTCCAGCCAGTGACACCATTCCTCCAGGGCGAGCTTGACCGCCAGCAGTTCCCGGTTGCCTATGTCATAATTGCATTCGGCTGGCGATAGTTGGCGGGAGAAGAACGCACAGGGGTGGAGTTTGTTGTCATCTGCTGACCTCTGTGAGAGCACTGCCCCAACTCCCACATCTGAGGTGTCCACCTCAATGATGAATTGCCGCTCTGCATCTGGCATCTGGAGGACGGGAGCAGTGGTGAACCGAGCCTTGAGGGTGGCAAAGGCTTCATTGGCAGCCGGAGTCCAGGTGAAGGGCTGTTTGGTGCTGGTCAAGGCGGTGAGGGGTGACGCAACGGTGCTGTAATTACGAATGAATTTCCTGTAGAAATTTGTGAAGCCCAGGAACTGCTGAAGCTTCTTCCTGCTCTCTGGTACTGGCCATGAAGTCACTGCTGAGACTTTGGCAGGGTCCATCTGGATGCTCCCCTCTGCCACAATGTACCCCAGGAACCCCACAGACTTGGCGTGAAACTCACACTTCTCTGCCTTGACAAAGAGGGAGTTTTCAAGGAGACAACAGAGCACTTGCTGGACATGCTGGGTGTGTTCAGATAGGGTCTTTGAGAAGATCAGGATGTCGTCGAGGAAAATGAACACGAACTTGTTCAACATATATCGCAGGACATCATTCACCAGAGCCTGGAATACCGCTGGCGCGTTGGTAAGGCCAAACGGCATCACCCGGTATTCATAGTGACCGGTGGGGGTGTTGAATGCGGTCTTCCACTCGTCTCCCTCCCTTATCCGAACCAGGTGGTAGGCATTCCAGAGATCGAGTTTGGTGAAGACCGTGGCTCCCTGGAGCAGCTCGAAGGTGGAGGTAAGCAGTGGGAGAGGGTATCCATTCTTGACGGTGATGTCGTTGAGACCCCTGTAATCGATGCAGGGGCGCAGGGATCCATCCTTCTTTCCCACGAAGAAGAACCCAGCACCGGCGGGAGAAGAGGATGGACGGATGAGGCCGGCAGCCAGAGAGTCACTGATGTAGGCCTCCATCACCTTCCTTTCTGGGGCAGACAGAGAGTAGAGATGGCCCTTGGGTGGTGCAGTGCCTGGGAGGAGATCAATGGTGCAGTCGTAGGGCCGGTGAGGGGGCAAGAAAGTGGCCTTGGCTTTGCTGAATACCTCCCAAAGGCTGTGATAACACACTGGGACATTAGTGAGGTCGGGGGCAGAGCTGGCAGGTGGAGTACGAGAGGTTAGAGTGGAGGCTCGTAAGCAGGTCCGGTGGCAGTCCTTGCCCCATTCTCTTATCGCTCCAGTGGCCCAGTCGAGGTGAGGACTGTGCTGGCGGAGCCATGGATAGCCCAGGATGAGAGGTTGGCTGGGGGAACGGAGCAGGTGAAACTGGATGGTTTTGTGGTGGTTACCAGACAGAGTCATTGGGACAGGGGCAGTGAGGCGGGTGACGGTGCCAAGGAGATGGCCATCCAGCGCCCTGGCTGGAATGGGAGAGGATAAATGATGGCTTTGCAGACCCAACTGGCACGCAAGCTCAGTGTCCATGATGTTAGCCTTGGCGCCAGAGTCAACCAGGGCGGCCAGGGTGTGGGTGGAATCCGACAGACGAAGGCAAACTTGGAGCATAGGTTTCTGGCTGGTGGAGGATTGGAGGATCATAGAACCCAGCCGGGCCCCTCCTATGTCCGGCGAGCTTGGGCTTCTCTGTGCGCTGATGACTGACTGAGTCTGGCGGGCCCTCTCGTCGACAGGTCTGGACCCGGCCGTCAATGCGGACGGCCAGGGCGATGGCCTCATCGAGTGTCGACGGTTGTTCGTACGAGACCAATTCGTCCTTCATGTAGTAGGCCAGGCTGTGCAGAAAGGCGTCCACCAGCGCCTGCATGTTCCACTTGCTGCGCCGGGCCAAGGTCCGGAAATCAATCGAGTAGTCAGCCACTGTACGTCTGCCTTGGCAAATACTCATCAGTCCTCCGGATGCCTCTACTGATGACGAGCCCAGGTCGAAGACCTTAATCATGTCCACTGCAAACAGGGAGAAGAAGGCACACGCCAGTGTCCGGTGTTCATACTCAGCAGTCCCCCACAGGCGGGCGCGGCCAGTCAGATGAGTGATGATGAAGGCCACCTTTGCTGCCTCCGACGCAAAGGTTCTGGGCTGCAGGTCAAACAGCAACTGGCAGCTGGTCAGGAAAGCACGGACTTGGGAGGGGTCACTGTCAAAACGCTCCGGACTGCTGACCTTGGGTTCCGGGGCATCGAGTGCAGCAGGAGCACCTCCCGGAGCTGGCAAGTCAGCGGTGGGTATGACAGGGGCTGATGCAATGAGGGGTGGCGGTGGTTGACTCAGAGGCGCAGGGGGTGCTAGGGCGGTGAGCAGCTGGAGTGCTTGGTCCAGTCGTTGTTGCTGTTGCTGCTGATGATGACCAAGCTGGATCAGGGCTGCAACGTCAGCAGACATCCGACTGACATCTCCTTCGGTGCGCTGCAGCCGGTCTAGGGCAGAGGGTTCGGGCACTGACTCCATGTCTTGGTCAGATCGTTCTGTCAGGGACCAGACAGGAGAGGAGATCAAATGCACTCAAACCACAGTTTATTAATAACAGGGGAAAAGGGAGTTGGGAGAATGTGTGTGTGTGTGTGAAGCTCAGTGGCAGGAGGACTGAGAGGCAGGGATGGCTGAGGTCTCCCATCCAAGTACTGACCAGACCCAACCCTGCTTAGCTTCTGAGATCAGATGGGATCAGACGTTGTCAGAGAGGTGTGGCTGTAGGCTGACAGCACTTGGGTTTCAGGCAGTCTCCCAGCAGTAGTCCCTCAGCAGGCTGGAACACAGAGTCACAGATCAGATAGCAAGATAGGGGACAGAAATGCAGGGTCAGGTTACCAGGGCAGGAGAGTAGGGCTCCAGGCAAGGCTGCTCACACCAGGCTGATGGAGAGGCAGGTGAGCAGCAGGGCTGGGCAGGCTGGAGATCAGGTGAAGGTACAGGAGAGGCAGGCAAGAGGCAGAGTCAACTGGACAGAAGGCAGATCAGGTTACTGGGGCTGGAGAGCAGACAGAGTCAGACGGAACAGAATATCGTCAGGAGTCAGAGTAGTAGGAACAAAGAGCAGGTTATCACGCTGGAAGTTGCAGACGATCTGACACAGAAGCTTGGGAGGACTGCAGCTTAAATACACACAGGAGCGAAGCAGGTGATCGGCAACAGCCAATGACAGCCACTGGAAGTTAATAAGAGGAAGTGAGTGCGGGCGTGGCCGGTAATGCTGAGTGGAGATGTTACCTGAAGAGAGAAGCCCACAGGTAGGACCATGACACCTGGTGTTTTCAATAAAGATGTTTGGGGGAGTGATGCTGTCAGGTGGTGGCTGGTAGAGGATTTGAGTCTTTTTGATGTTTATGGCCAGACCAAGCTGTTTGTATGCTTTAGCAAAAGCAGTCAAGGTGTACTGTAGGTCCTCTTCTGAGAAGGCTACAATAGCATTATCATCTGCATACTGCAGCTCTGTGATGGATATGGTGGTGGTTTGACCTTTGGCCCTGAATCTGTTGATGTTTAGAAGTCCGTCAGTCCTGTACATAATTTTGACTCCCTGTGGCAGCTGGTTCCCTGTAAGATGGAGGATGCTGGCAATGAAGATGGAGAACAGTGATGGTGCAATAACACATCCCTGTTTAACTCCTGTGTCAACCCGGAATGGTTCGGTTTCATCTCCAAAGCCAGTCAATACAGTGGCAGACATGTTGTCATGTAGCAGCCTCAAGACTTGGATGTACTTATCAGGGCAGCCAATTTTGCCAGGACCAGCCATAGAGCTTGGCGGTTAACAGAATCAAAGGCTTTAGTGAGGTCTATAAAGGCCATGTATAGAGGTTGATTCTGTTCTCAGCACTTTTCTTGCAGCTGACGAGCAACAAAGATCATATCCATGGTGCCTCTGTTTGGACGGAATCCGCTCTGTGACTCAGGAAGAGTGCTTTCTGACAGGGGGGCGAGTCTGTTGGCCAACACCCTGGCTAATGCCTTCCCTACGGTGGAAAGGAGGGAGATGCCTCGATAGTTCCCACATTCTGCCTTGTCACCCTTCTTGAAGAGGGAGATGACTAAGGCATCCCTCAACTGTGCGGGTATTTCCTCTTTTTCCCATATTTTGACAAGCAGGGTGTGGATGTGTTCAAGAAGGACAGGCCCACCTTCTTTCAGAACCTCAGCTGGGATACTATCAGGCCCAGAAGCCTTGTTGTTTTTCATCTTCCTGATGGTGTCCTGTACCTCTCCCAAACTGGGTAGTTCTCCCATACTTTCAATGATGGGCAGTTGAGGGAGTTGGTCCAGGGCCTCAAAGTCAGGGGTAGTGTCCCTGTTCAGAAGCTCTTCATAGTGCTCCTTCCACCTATGTGTTATAGCCTCTTTATCCTTCATCAGGGAGAGCCCATCCTTAGAGCAAAGGGGGGTCAGGCAACGATGGCTAGGTCCATATACGGCTCTTGTGGCTTCAAAAAAGCCTCTGGTGTCTCCAGAGTCAGCGAGCTGTTGGATTTCCAGGGCTTTTTGTGTCCACCACTGGTTCTTGAGTGCCCTAACCCTTGATTGAACAGCTGCTTTCACTTTAGCATGAGCTTCTCTTTTAACATTGCAGTTGATGTCATTCTGCCAGGTGATGAAAGTTTTCCGCTTGATGTTGATAAGCCACTGGATTTCGGTATCATTCTCATCATACCAGTCTTGATGTTTCTGCATCTTCTGACCAAGGATGGTTTTGCAGGAGTTCATGATGGTGGAAGAAAGGGTATCCCAATGTTTTTCAATATCCATGGGGTACTGATCTGGCAAGTCTGCACTCATGGCTGCCTGCAGCTGTTGTTGATAGGCTGTTTCTCCCAGTCGCTCGATGTTGAACCTTCGTCGAGGCTGTCCTTTTTGGTGCCTCCTTTTCTGCATCAGACGGATAGACATGGTGGAGTGAATGAGGCAGTGGTCAGTCCAGCATTCATCAGCACTGGTCATTGCTTCCGTGCTGAGTACATCTCGATGGTCCTGGGAGTGGACAATGACATAGTCGATGAGATGCCAGCATTTTGAGTGGGGATGCATCCAAGATGTTTTGAACTTGTTCTTTTCATGAAAAAGGGTGTTGGTGATGACCAGGTCATATTCGGAGCACTTGGTTAACAGCATTAAGCCATTGGAGTTAGTGTTTCCAACCCCTTCTCTCCCCAGCATGCCTCTCCATAGATCGTGGTTTTGCCTGACTCTGGCATTAAAGTCTCCAAGAAGGATTAGTTTGTCTTCCTTGGGGACTTTGGATAGAATTGTGTCCAGGTCAGCATAGAAGGCCTCCTTTACATCCTGCTGCGCATTGAGTGTTGGGGCGTAAGCGCTAATAACAGTGGCCATCTGACTGCTAGAAAGCATCAGGCATAAAGTCATTAAGCGCTCACTGATGCCTACAGGAAGTTCATGGAGCTGGTTGACAAGGTTGTTTTTAATGGCCCATGTTCTTAAACCCACACCATGGATTCGCGGCTCATCAACAGGCTTCCCTTTCCAGAAGAAAGTATAGCCCCCTTTTTCCTCCTTCAGCTGCCCTTCATCAGCCAGACAGGTTTCAGAGAGAGCTGCAATGTCAATTCAGAATCTTTTTAGTTCCCTGGAGATGATGGCTGTTCATCTCTCGGGCCAATCACTGGCTTGGTTGTCTGTGAGGGTTCGCACATTCCAGGTTCCAAAATGAAATTTGTGTTTCTGACCACATGGTGGTGACCCCACTGGATGCGGTAGTCAAGACAGGGTGATAAGAGGCAGGCTATGTTTAGGGTACCTTTTCTAATCCTCTCCCCTCTTGGGGTGAGCAGAGCGGATCCTAAAAAGGGCTGCTCAGTCATGGGTGCAGCTACCAAAAAGCTTTTTCTGCCTCATCCAAGAGCTTAGTGATTTTCTTGCACCCACTGCCTGTGTGCCGGGTTGTGGCTAGGGACTGCCAGACTACACAATCCTGCCCCCGTCACCACTTCCCGATCGCCACAGGGCTTTGTATCCAGGATGTGAGATGGAATGGGTTTCCTTTCAGGAGGATGCCTGCGCGTGGCATCTTTTAACGTGGGGAGACTGATGCGCCTGCAGCCACCACACGGTCCTTGGCAGAGAGAGGCCTGGATCCAGTGGCATGGAGTCCAAGACAACTGGAGGTCACCCTCTGTTGCAGCCTTCATCCGCCTTCTCAGCCGTTGTGGTACGTCTCCCTGTTGCCATCTTCCGCCTGGTCCGCCATTGAGGTCTTTGCTATTTACCCATAGCTGGGACAGGGGTTGACGGGCAGCAGGGCATGTCCACACTGAAGTGGGCCTGTATGCCGTGTCTCTGGGGCCCCCTGCTACTCTAAGATCCCGTACAACTTTGCCTGAAACCGCAGGGAACCAGTTACCATGTGTGGCCACGAGGAGGCGTGTACGAGCCTTGGCAATGGAGAGGCTATGTACTGGCAGAGGAGACTTACACACTCGGCTCCTCTTTTCACCCCCCGAAAAAGGTGGCTAGCCGGCAGTGGTAGCTGAAAGCATAGAGCAGCAAACAGAAGCAACATGCAGCATGCACTAACATGCACTAACCGCCGGCACTATTTCTACTCCAACACTACTACACTGATGCATCACATGCCCTGACACACACACGCGCACACACACACACACACACACACACACACACACACACACAATTGAGCAACAGTGAGTAATGAAACCAGCTATAAAAATACTCCTAATATAACACACATTATTCTATCCACAATCACTGGATATGCACTCTGATTGGCTACTCTACTACTAGGCTATCAGCTGATATACCGTGAGTAAAGAAAAAACAAAATGGTGGAGTGTGTTGGGGAACCAACCATGGACAAAATAAAAACTCTACTTGAAAACAAAACCCCCAAAAATATAAAAAAGCAACAAAATATGAAATAAAAGTATTTGATGGTAAGAATGTATCTTTTTTTCCAAGAATTATTATTATCACATTTTTCACAATTTGCTACTGTCATTTCGCTGGTTTGTTTACAACCCCGATTCCAAAAAAGTTGGGACAAAGTACAAATTGTAAATAAAAACGGAATGCAATAATTTACAAATCTCAAAAACTGATATTGTATTCACAATAGAACATAGACAACATATCAAATGTCGAAAGTGAGACATTTTGAAATTTCATGCCAAATATTGGCTCATTTGAAATTTCATGACAGCAACACATCTCAAAAAAGTTGGGACAGGGGCAATAAGAGGCTGGAAAAGTTAAAGGTACAAAAAAGGAACAGCTGGAGGACCAAACTGCAACTCATTAGGTCAATTGGCAATAGGTC
Source organism: Neoarius graeffei (assembly GCF_027579695.1). Taxonomy (NCBI): domain Eukaryota; kingdom Metazoa; phylum Chordata; class Actinopteri; order Siluriformes; family Ariidae; genus Neoarius; species Neoarius graeffei. The sequence continues at coordinate 97,759,503 of NC_083572.1, forward strand.
ATTACCATGACTGGGTATAAAAAGAGCATCTTGGAGTGGCAGCGGCTCTCAGAAGTAAAGATGGGAAGAGGATCACCAATCCCCTTAATTCTGCGCCGACAAATAGTGGAGCAATATCAGAAAGGAGTTCGACAGTGTAAAATTGCAAAGAGTTTGAACATATCATCATCTACAGTGCATAATATCATCAAAAGATTCAGAGAATCTGGAAGAATCTCTGTGTGTAAGGGTCAAGGCCGGAAAACCATACTGGGTGCCCGTGATCTTCGGGCCCTTAGACGGCACTGCATCACATACAGGCATGCTTCTGTATTGGAAATCACAAAATGGGCTCAGGAATATTTCCAGAGAACATTATCTGTGAACACAATTCACCGTGCCATCCGCCATTGCCAGCTAAAACTCTATAGTTCAAAGAAGAAGCCGTATCTAAACACGATCCAGAAGCGCAGATGTCTTCTCTGGGCCAAGGCTCATTTAAAATGGACTGTGGCAAAGTGGAAAACTGTTCTGTGGTCAGACGAATCAAAATGTGAAGTTCTTTTTGGAAATCAGGGACGCCGTGTCATTCGGACTAAAGAGGAGAAGGACGACCCGAGTTGTTATCAGCGCTCAGTTCAGAAGCCTGCATCTCTGATGGTATGGGGTTGCATTAGTGCGTGTGGCATGGGCAGCTTACACATCTGGAAAGACACCATCAATGCTGAAAGGTATATCCAGGTTCTAGAGCAACATATGCTCCCATCCAGACGACGTCTCTTTCAGGGAAGACCTTGCATTTTCCAACATGACAATGCCAAACCACATACTGCATCAATTACAGCATCATGGCTGCGTAGAAGAAGGGTCCGGGTACTGAACTGGCCAGCCTGCAGTCCAGATCTTTCACCCATAGAAAACATTTGGCGCATCATAAAACGGAAGATACGACAAAAAGACCTAAGACAGTTGAGCAACTAGAATCCTACATTAGACAAGAATGGGTTAACATTCCTATCCCTAAACTTGAGCAACTTGTCTCCTCAGTCCCCAGACGTTTACAGACTGTTGTAAAGAGAAAAGGGGATGTCTCACAGTGGGAAACATGGCCTTGTCCCAACTTTTTTGAGATGTGTTGTTGTCATGAAATTTAAAATCACCTAATTTTTCTCTTTAAATGATACATTTTCTCAGTTTAAACATTTGATATGTCATCTATGTTCTATTCTGAATAAAATATGGAATTTTGAAACTTCCACATCATTGCATTCCATTTTTATTTACAATTTGTACTTTGTCCCAACTTTTTTGGAATCGGGGTTGTACATTCTAAGCGGAAATGATTTTGTCGGACTTTTTGTATAAAGTTTTGATTTATCGAACTTGCAAAGAATAAAAATAAAAATGCTCTGTTTCTCAAAATCCAGTGAATGTGGATAAAATTAAACAGTTATTCCACTCAATCTCGTCGTACATGGCTCATAGCCGTGTCATTAATTAAACACTGGAACACCGACTGAGCGCCAGAGAGTCAACAGGTCAAGTTTGGCGAATTTTTTTTAGAAATAGAAGCAATGCAGAAAGCAATGTCTGGCTTACTTACTGGAAAACAGCAAGCAAGGTAAGAATTATTATTACAAGCTAATATGAAATAACTCAATCTTACTGATAATATTTCACACCAGAAAACCTAAGTCAATGCAAGGAAATGTGTCAAAATAACAAGATAATAACTAGAAATAATAAGAGATTCATTAGAAATTGAGTTATTAGGTTGTCTCATCTCATCTCATCTCATTATCTCTAGCTGCTTTATCCTGTTCTATGGGATCGCAGGCAAGCTGGAGCTACAGGCGAAAGGCGGGGTACACCCTGGACAAGTCGCCAGGTCATCACAGGGCTGTTATTAGGTTGTATTAATGATATATACTGTAATGGGGGAAGCCATGGTCTGGTGGTTAGAGAAACAGCTTTGGGACCAAAAGGCCACTGGTTTGATTCCCTGGACCAGCAGGAGTGGCTGAAGTGTCCTTCAGCAAGGCACCTAATCCCTAACTGCCCCCATGTCAATCTGAACAAGAGTGTCTGTGAAATGCCTGGACTGGAATGTCAAGATAATAACAATACTTTGAAATAATAATGTATGATTAAGTCAAAATGATAAGATATCTCAAAATATTGATATAGTAAGTGGGAATCGAGAGTATTTGTGGCAAATATGCCGACAGCCAGCCTACTACTATAATTCAAAATCTTAAAATGTCATTTCTATCATATTAGGTCCCTAGAATAGAAAGCATGTCGTCAAGAAAATCACTGTAGATGGTCAAAGGAAGGGAATCGGGGGGTGAGCTGAGCTAGTGCTGCTGTCCACACTGCAAATAATTAGACAAGCCAGAAACAAAACACCACAAACAACACACACACACACACTTGTCAGGTTGAGCTGAAAACATCAAATATTTTAACTTATTGTAAAAAAAAAAAAAAAAAACAGTGCTAAAATAAAGATCGACAAACCTTTGCCAAGTGCATGCAGAAGTTACAAAAATTACCTTAGGATTTTTTAGAGTTCATACCTCCTCCAAGCTGGTGCTAAATGAATGATTCAGTAGTTATACAAGTGAGGTTAAAACAATGTGTGTATTGCTCCAAGGTTTTATCCATTTTATTTATTTATTTACATTTTTGCTCTGTTTGTGTCTCACAGCTCAGGATAGCTTGCATCTAAAAAACTAGAAGGGGACTTATTCAAGCTCATACCTCCTCCAAGCCACAAATTATCAACAGCAAAATCAAATCACTTGAACCTAGGATAATACTAAAGCTGTAGACCAAATTTTATTCAAATCCATTCACGACTTTTTGAGTTACACTGGGAAAAGACAAAAAAAAAAAATCCTGGATCCACAACAAAATCCAGATTTGGATCAAAATCTAACCAATTGGTCCATGGCCCAACTTTCCTCCAAATTTCATCCAAATCCGTTCACTACTTTTTTGAGTTACATTGGGAACAGACAGACAAACAAACAAAGAAACAAATGCCAAAATATAATCTCCTCCAACAAAGTTGGCAGGGGCAAAAAATGCATGCAATTCATAATACCCAACATTGTTGGTTCATTCCCTGTAGTTGGGTCGATTCAGAGTTGCATTGCTGTCTCACTGCAGTTAAAACATACTAGAGCTTATGTGAAAAATGACTGAGACCACCTCAGTCAGACCCTCTCAGACTGGCTATTTTGGACCACACCCCAGTGTAAAGGTCCAGTCCCACAACACTGATAACTATAACAATACCTGTAACTACAAATATGACTGTACCTCTGCCTGAATTTAGTTCCAGTCTGGAGCAGTCATACCACAACTATAATCCTGACTATAATATCAGCTGGTCCTGTGACTCAGATTAATGGATCCATGCAACTTAGGAATAGTCATGGAAGTTTTTTACCAAGTAGTAGCACATTATTCCGGGTCATACTGTATAGCTTGGACTTCAAAACAACCCATGTACATACCCTAGTGGTTGATATAATATGGATAGGTCACAGACTATGTAAATATAAAAAAAAGGATACAAAATATGGAGTGGTTAAGGATTTTTATAAGGATGCATCATGGATGCTAATAATTTACGGATTGGTCACAGATGTTTCAGTAAATTACAGATTGGTTACCGATTTCATACAAATGATGCATCACGGATAAAAATTAAAGAAGTTGAAAACAATTAAATGTTTGAACTGCCGAAATTCATAATTAAAATATCTTACCTGCATTTACATGTTTACTTTATTAATTCATGATTTATATTTCATGGAAAATCACATAACTGTGAATAAAAAATCCATGCTTTGTATTCCATCCATTATATGTAGCTGCTTATTCTGTTCTACACAGTTGCATGCAAACTGGAACCTATCCTAGCTGACTATGGGTGGGATTTTCCAAGATGGCTGCAACTGTGTTTGTCCTGTCTTGTTTGGTCCCTGCTAGTGTGAAGGTATCACTCTTAAAATCAGTTTTTCTTCCGTGACAAGTTCAATGTGGAGTTTTTAAAGCATTGGTCAGTGGACCATTGAACTATTGAGGAGTTTACTCATTTTTGCAGCAATTTTCAGATTGACTGACTTATTAGACTACTCAACCACAGTTTGACTCATTTTTATGGTAATTCTGAAACAAACAAATGGAAGGGCTATAACCTGTTACATCCCCGGTTACCGCCTGATTGACTCGGCTGCTCTATCTCCTCCACTTGCTGTAACCTCAATCTACTGCAATTTCCACCTGCTGTAGCCTCCATTTGCTGCAGTTTCAGTTTGCTGCGGCCTCCACCAGTACTGGGTTGGCGGTTGCTGCTCAGCTGCTCTACCTTCTTTACTTGCTGCAACCTTCATCAGCGGTTGCTGCTCGGCTGTTCTACCTCCTCCATTGGCTTCAACCTCCATCTACTGCAGCTTCCAACTACTGCAGCCTACTTCCACATTGGGCTTCCATCAGCTGGAGCCTACATCTGCTGCGGCTTCCACCTACTGCAGCTGATAAACTGCACTGGGCTGATGTCTGCAACAGTCTCCACCTGTTGCGACTGCCCTCTGCTGCGTCCGCCGCCTGCTGCGTCCGCCGCCTGCTGCGTCCGCCGCCTGCTGCACCTGCCGCCTGCTGCACCTGCCGCCTGCTGCTGCTTTCCACCAGCACTGGGCTGGCATCTGTTGCAGCCTGCTCCTGCATTTGGGCTGACGTCTGCTACAGCTTCCATCTGCTGTAGCCTCCACCTGTCGCAGTCTTCCGTCTGCTGTGCCCTCCACCTGTGCTGGGATGGCGGCTGCTGTGGCCTAGTCCTGCATTGGACTGACACTTGCAGCATCATTCCATCAATCACTGGGCTGAAGTCTGCTGCAGCCTCTACCAGTACTGGCCTCAGCTGCCTCCAACTTCACTGGGAAAATCAGTTTGCCCTGTGTTTAAAAAAAAAAAAGATTTTCTTACTTGTCCTCTCCATCTTTATGATCCTCAATGGTGAGGATGTCCAAATACAAGTAAGAGATTATGCTACCTGTTTACATCTCCCTCTTGTATACCTAAGGTATTGGGATCTTCTCCCAGTTGATTCCAACTTACAGGGAACAAGGTATGCATTCTCATTTGTATACAAGGCTAGTAGCCTACTTCACCTTCACTGTCTGTCCATTTTAAATGACTGGTTTGTTGTGTCTGGGAACTCCTTCTCTGCATTTTCAGTGTCCTCCTTTTCTAAATCTGACAGGCTACACTCCAAGTCAGCTAAATCCAGACTCTTAATCATTATTTTGTTACTTGTATCTGGTAATGTCAAGCCCAATCCAGGCCCTGATGCTTATAAGCTATGTCATACACCTGAAGAGTTTAAGTCTAGAGCTGGTCTTGGTATTATTCATCTTAACGTGCGGAGTTTAATGTCCAAACTGGATATGGTTAAAGTATGGGTCAAGTCTACTGATGCTGACATTGTTGTTTTATCTGAGACTTGGTTGACAAACTCAACTCTTGATAAAGATATTGGTATTGAAGGGTATCATGTGTATTGCTCCGATCGCCCCAAAAAGGGTGGAGGTGTTGCTATTTATATTAAATGCAAGTTTAATACTAGCATAGTGCTCTCAAAGTCTGTGAGTAAACAATTTGAGTTTCTGGCACTGAACTTGGAATTGTCCAAAAATCACGATATCAGAGTGATTGGATGTTATAGACCTCCTTCTGCAACAAGTGAAGCTACATCTACATTATCCAATTTACTAGGCCAAGTTATCTGCAATGAGACTGTTATTGTTGGTGATTTGAACTGGGACTGGTTGACGCTTGCATCAGATACATTTAAAGAGCAGTGTGTTACACTAAATCTAACACAATTAATTAACACTCCTATGAGGCCAAATCCTAAATATCCTGAGAAATCATAACTCATTGATATAATCTTGACCAATGCCCCTTGTAAATACTCTACAATAGGTGTTTTTGCAAATAATGTGAGTGATCACTGTGTGATTGCTGCTGTTAGGGATGCTAAGGTACCTAAGTTGAAACCTCGTTTTGTTGAGAGGCGAAATATGAAAATGTTTGTTGAACAGGGTTTTTTGCATGATCTATTCTTTGTTGATTGGAATAGAGTTGCCTTGATAGATGATGTAGAAGTAGCCTTGTCCTTTTTTCAGAACAATTTTCTGAGCATTCTTAATAGACACACACCTATTCATAAATTTAGAATTAAAGAGCGGGATAATCCTTGGTTTACCTCAGAGATCTCTAACTTACTTCATGAGAGAAATGTGGCCTGGGCTAAAGCTAGGAAATTAAATGCTAAAGAAGACTGGCTTCATTTTAGACAGCTGAGAAATAGATTTACCTCACAATTTAGAAAAGCAAAAGCTGAATTTTATCTTTCTGAGACAGCTAGGAATCTAAATGACCCCAAGAAATTTTGGCAAACCATTAAGTCACTATCTACATCTACTAAACCAACAGGTCTTCCTTTGTCCTTGGTCATGAATGGTGTGACTAGTTCTGACAAATTAGAAATGTTAAACTGTTTTAATGAACACTTTATATCCTCTGGATTCTTGTTTGATTCTGTTACCCCTGTAACCCTCGTGGGGTTGGAGACTGAAACAGATATTTTTACTACTGTTGACAATAGTTTCTGTTTTAGCCCCTTTTCTATTTCTAGTGTTCACAAAGCCCTGAGAGAATTAAATCCCTGAAAACCTGCTGGTCCAGATCATTTGGAACCTTTCTTCTTGAAATTAGCAGCGGATATTATAGCTGAACCTGTTACACATATTTTTAATCTTTCACTGGTCACTAACATAATTCCCAAGGTATGGAAATCTGCCTATGTCTTACCACTTTTAAAAGGAGGTGACCCAGCCATGCCCAATAACTATAGACCCATATCTAAACTTTCAGCCTTGGCTAAAGTATATGAATCATTAATCAGTGAGCAAGTGAAAGAGTACCTAGTCACTCAGTCAGTATTATCTAGGCATCAGTCTGGTTTTAGGAAAAATCATAGCACTACAACTGCAGCTATTAAAGTGGTAAATGATATAGTCAAAGCACTTGATGATAAGAAACATTGTGTGTCTCTTTTCATTGATCTCTCTAAGGCATTTGATACAGTTGACCATAACATGTTAGTTAAGAGGCTTGTTAGTATAGGAATGTCTCAGCATTCTGTGGGCTGGTTTGTGAACTACCTGACTGATAGAACTCAGGCTACCCAAGCTGAAGGCTTGACGTCACAATTTTTATCAGTCTGCAAAGGGTTCAGTGCTAGGACCACTGCTATTTACTATCTATATAAATTGTGTGGGGGAAAATATTCAGAATGCAACTTTTCATTTTTATGCAGATGATACAGTCATCTACTGTTGTGCGGCTACTGTGAGGAAGGCCTTTGAGTATCTGCAAACTGCTTTTGATAGAGTGCAAGCACAGTTACATCAACTAAAGCTGGTTCTTAATGCTGATAAGACCAAATTAATGGTTTTCTCAAACTAAAGAAGGAAAGAGTCCGACCTTATTATTTCTACTACTCAGGGCCACTTAATTGAAGCAGTTACATCATACAAATATCTTGGATTTTTAATTGATGAATACCTTTTCTTTTAAGTCTCACATACAGAACCTAGTTAAGAAGCTAAAACTAAAACTAGGGTTTTATTATAGGAATAAGTCCTGTTTTACTGCATGTGCCAGAAGAAGGCTAGTTGATGCAACGTTTTTATCCATCATCGATTATGGTGATCTGCTCTATATGAATGCCCCAACTCAGTCTCTCCATATGTTAGATGCGGTGTATCATGGTGCCTTAAGATTCATTACAAACTCCAGACCTCTCACTCATCGCTGCACACTTTATTCCAATGTAAACTTGCCCTCACTGTCAACTCGCAGGCTCTCTCGCCTTTATATCTTTTTGTACAAGGCCTTAATTGGCAGACTCCCGTGTTACATTTCTGAGCTTCTTTCTTTTAAACAGAGCTCATGTTGTTTGAGGTCTCATGATTTTATTTTATTGAATGTACCTCAAGCCCGGACAGAGTTGTTCAAAAAAGCATTTATGTTTGCTGCACCCACCGCTTGGAATGATCTGCAAAAAGATCTGAAATTACAGCGTTTCATTCCCTTGCATGATTTTATAGGTTATGTAAAAGCCTTAGAGCACAAGTCTACTCATAATTGCACATGTTTTAATTAGGTGTTTTAGGTGATGCCTTTTAATGTTTGTAATGTTCTTTATTTGTTTTATGTTTTTTGTTTTTTTTTTTTTAGGGTTTGATTTTTTTATGTTTTTTATGAAATTATTTGTACTGCCATCTTGGCCAGGTCTCTCTTGGAAAAGAGATTTATATCTCAAGAGACTAACCTGGTAAAATAAAGGTTAAATAAAAAAAAAAAAATACCCTGGACAAGTCGCCAGGTTATCGTAGGGCTGACACTTATGGCCCTTTTCCACTACCCTTTTTCAGCTCACTTCAGCCCGACACGGCTCGCGTTTCGACTACCAAAAACCAGCACGACTCAGCTCGCTTCAGCCCTGCTTAGCCCCTAAAACTCGCACCGTTTTGGAGTGGGGCTGAAGCGAGCCAAGCCGTGCCGAGTGAGGTTGGGGGCGTGAGCAGACACTCCCCTGTGCACTGATTGGTGAGTAGGAGTGTCCTCACATGCCCACACACGCCCCGCGAGCGCGCTGGGATCTGTAAACACCGCAAACCCGGAAGGAGAAGAATTACGAATTACGAGAATTTCTGAAGCCTTATGCGCCTCGCCTCATCTATACGCTCTTGCCAGTATCTGTCCGCGTTGTCGGTGACAACAAGCCACAGCACCAAGACCAGCAACACTAACGACTCCATGTCCTCCATGTTTATTGTTTACTATTCGGGTCGTGAGACTACCGCTTAAAAGCTCACTGATGTCATTGTTTGCGCTGCTTAACGACATCACGTGACGTCCACCCACTTTCGCTAACTCCACCCAATGTGTCCACCCACTTCCAGCCAGCACGGTTCAGCGCGGTTGTAGTCGAAATGCAACTCCAACAGCCCCGCTCAGCCCGACTCAGCACGGCACGGCTCAGCCCGACTCAGCCGCGTTTGTAGTGGAAAAGCGGCAATAGAGACAAACAACCATTCACACCTACGGTCAATTTAGAGCCACTGATTAGCCTAATCTGCATGTCTTTGGACTGTGGGGGAAACCTGAGCAAACCCACACAGACACAGGGAGAACATGCAAGCTCCACACAGAAAGGCCCTCACCAGCTGCTGTGCTTGAACCCAGGACCTTCTTGCTGTGAAGCGACAGTGCTAGCCACTACACCACTGCGCCGCTGTGCTTTGTATTATATATTTTTTATTTTCCGTGAATCCGTATTCTGTGATTTCATGATGCAACAAGGATGTACAAAGATGCCTGGGGAAAAATAGCACATGCTCAGAGAATGTCACATGTAAACAATTACCTGATTGGTCAGATGTATAATCGGATCAGATCCAGGCCTGGAAAAATGACTCCAGAAGTAATCTCACCAATACAGATAAACCCAGGCCTGGGGTATCGGTATCGGTCTGGTGTGACCACCAACCACATAAACTGCAGGGGACTGATTTATTTACAGTTATTGGTATAGTTATAGTTAAGTTTGATCAGTCACCCTCACAAAGTTATGCTCAAGGTCATCTTTCATAGATTTACTAGTCAGGCAGAAGACATACAGTGCCTTGAAAAAGTATTCATACCCCTTGAACTTTTTCACATTTTTCCACCTTCCAACCACGAACTTAAAAGTTTTTTATTGAGATGTTATGTGATAGACCAACACAGAGTAGCACATAATTGTGAAGTGAAACGAAAATGATAAATGGTCTTCAAAATTTTAAACAAATAAAAATCTGAAAAATGTGGTGTGCATTAGTATTCAGCCCCCCTGCGTCAATACTTTGTAGAGCCACCTTTTGCTGCAATTACAGCTGCAAGTCTTTTGTGGTATGTCTCTACCAGCTTTGCACATCTAGACACTGAAATTTTTGCCCATTCTTCTTTGCAAAATAGCTCAAGCTCAGCCAGATTGGATGGAGAGCAATTTTCAAGTCTTGCCACAGATGCTCAATGGGATTTAGGTCTGGACTTTGGCTGGGCCATTCTAACACATGAATATTCTTTGATCTAAACCATTCCATTTTAGCTCTGCCTGTATGTTTAGGGTCATTGTCTTGCTGGATGGTGAATCTCCTTCCCAGTCTCAAGTCTTTTGCAGCCTCCAATGGGTTTTCTTCCAGGATTGCCCGGTATTTAGCTCCATCCATCTTCCCATCAACTCTGACCAGCTTCTCTATCCCTGCTGAAGAAAAGCATCCCCATAGCATGATGCTGCCACCACCATGTTTCACAGTGGGGATGGTGTGTGCAGTGTGGTTGTGTGCCACACATAGCATTTTGCATTTAGGCCAAAAGTTCAACTTTGGTCTCATCTGACCAAAGCACCTTCTTCCACATGTTTGCTGTGTCCCCTACATGGCTTCTGGCAAACTGCAAACGGGACTTCTTATGCCTGTCTTTCAACAATGGCTTTCTTCTTGCCACTCTTCCAAAAAGGCCAGATTTGTGGAGTGTACGACTTATAGTTGTCCTGTGCACAGATTCTCCCACCTGAGCTGTGGATTTCTGCAGCTCCTCCAGAGTGATCATGGGCCTCTTGGCTGCTTCTCTGACCAGTACTCTCCTTGCTCGCTCTGTCAGTTTAGGTGGACGGCCATGTCTTGGTAGGTTTGCAGTTGTGTCATACTTTTTCCATTTTTGAATGATTGATTGAACAGTGCTTCTTGAGATGTTCAGAGCTTGGAATATTTTTTTACAACCTAACCCTGCTTTAAACTTCTCCAGAACTTTATCCCTGACCTGTCTGGTGAGTTCTTTGGTCTTCATGATGCTGTTTGTTCTTCAGTGTTCTCTAACAAACCACTGAGGCCTTCACAGAACAAGTGTATTTATGCTGAGAGTAAATTACCCACAGTAGGACTCTATTAACTAATTAGATGACTTCTGAAGGCAATTGATTGCACTGGATTGTATTTAGAGGTATCAGAGGACAGGGGGCTGAATACTAATGCACACATTTTTCAGATTTTTATTTGTTTAAAATTTGAAGACCATTTATCATTTTTGTTTCACTTCACAATTATGTGCTACTCTGTGTTGGTCTATCACATAAAATCTCAATAAAAAACTTTTAAGTTCGTGGTTGTAAGGTGGAAAAATGTGAAAAAGTTCAAGGGGTATGAATACTTTTTCAAGGCACTGTATTGGCTGAAGAGCAGGCTGGATTCAGAGCAGGTTGCAGCACAGTAGAGCAACTCTTCAACTGCTGAGTACTAATTGAGAAATACCTAGAACATCAGAAGGATTTCTTCCATAACTTCATAGACTTTAGGAAGGCATTTGATAGAGTCTGGCATGAAGGCCTCTGGCAAGTCCTGTGCAACGTTACCATTGAGGAAGGATTTATTCAGGTGATCCAGGCTCTATACAACAGTACAAGTAGTGCTGTCCTTCCAAACAATGAAATGGGGGAATTCTTCAGGACCACAGTAGATGTCAGACAAGGATGCCTGCTGTCCCCATTTCTCTTCAATCTCTACCTAGAGAATATTATGAGAGAGACACTTAAGGAACACCAACCATCCATCTCAATTGGTGGGCACCCACTATGCAATCTACACTTTGCAGATGACATTAATCTTATAGGGGGCAGCGAATGTGAGTTCCAGAAATTGACAGACAAACTGACAGAGAGAGCAGGAGCTTCTGGCATGGTGAGTACAGAGAAGAGCAAAGTAATGGTGAACAGTATCAACAACAGCAGAGCTCACATCACCATGAATGGCTAGCAACTAGAATAAGTGGATGCCTTCAAGTATCTGGGATCCACCGTAACCAAAGATGGCAGATGCATAACTGAGATCAAAACCAGGATTTCAGTTGCAACATCAGCCATGGCAGGGCTCAGAAAAACATGGAAAAGCAAAGAGATCAGCTTTGCCACTAAACTACAGCTCTTCAAGTCCCTCATCTTGTCCATCTTCCTTTATGGGTGTGAGAGCTGGACTCTGACAGATGAAGCAGAAAAGCGCATCCAAGCATTTGAAATGAAATGTTACCATAGGCTCCTTTCCATCTCCTGGATGGAACACAAGACAAATGAATATGTCAGGCAACAAGTCACTGCCTTAGCAGGACCCCAGGAACCATTGTTGGCAATAGTAAAAAGACGGAAACTCCAGTGGTTTGGACATGTCACCAGGCACAACACCCTGTCAAAAATGATCCTCCAGGGCACTGTTGAAGGAGGAAGGTGATGTGGCAGGCCACGTAAGAACTGCAGCAAAGTCATTAAGGCTTGGATAGGTTGTGACTTGCATAGTCTTCTCTCAGATGCAAATAACCAGCCAAAGTGGAGAAAGATTTCTGTTGCAGCATCTCTCATGTCCCCCAACGAATGCACACAGTCAAGGGACTAACTAACTAATAGTTATAATTATAGTTATTGTGGGGCCGGTCCTTAATTGCTGTGCCCTCAGCTGCCTGAACAACTGGACAGATGGGAAGCTGCACCAGAGTTCCATTTAAACAGACTAAACAATTCATCTGCAAAGGCAACTCAACATTAAATAAGTAAATATTGACACTGTGAGGGAAAACTACTGTATGTATGCTCAATCTATGATTGGATTTGATTGCATGAATAAGGACCCTTTCTGTTGTTTGTGCTCATCCTTTCAGCAAAACATAGAATAAACCAGACCATTACTTTTTGAATTTTAAAGGCTCTGCATGTATGAAGTGCAAATCACACAGCATGTAAGAGTATGAGTTATTGTGTGCATAGAGACTATTCTCCTTTTGCAGCCTTAATCCTTCAGAACTTTGGGGTTTTATAAAACTAGCAGTTCCAACACATTTCAAAACCTTTTTCGAGTAAACACTAAACAGAGCAAACATAGTAAACATCAGAATATTATATATTTCGTCAGTTTTTTTTTTAATCACAATACAAAGGCCTGAAAGAGTCCTTCAGCAAGAGACACACTCTCCTCACAGACTCTGTGAGATAATCTTCTTTCCTTCTCATCTGCATGCTACAGTGGGACAAAAATATACTTTTATTCATTCTGTTCCTGTGAGCCTCTTTGTTTGCTGTTTGATTATTTATTTACAAGCTTTTATAAATCTGGTCACTGATTCCAACTGAAGCATTCAAAATGAATTCAGATGTATCTTTGCTGATCTGCATTTCTATAATCCTCTTCTGCTCTTACTGTGGTACTGGAGTGATTGTGAGTGCTGTGTTGATCTTAAACACAAGATTCACAGACCTTTCATCAATCACTATTACTCCACCTATCCACTTTATTTATATTGTTCTGCCTCATGACAGTTGAGGAAAGTTTGCCAAATGAACCCTGACAGAAGAGTCACACAAACTTCATACAATATATTACAACAAAATATTCAGCAGGGACATATTCAGCTTTGGTTAATTAAGTTACTTTTTATACAAAAGTTACATCTAATATATACTCACTGGGCACTTTACAGTTTTTCTCAATTGGTTTGGCTCATTTCCTGAAACTGAGATGACATTCTCAAAATAACATGGACAAATCCCCAAACCCACTTGCAACTTCTCACAACAGATTGGCATTTCTCATTGCTTTCGTCAAATTGCAAATCCTTTGTACATGTCTCCGGTGTCTAGTGCATCCTTGCAAATGGTTATGTACAAGTGGCCCACAGTTAACACAATCATCCCACATTTAGCTCAACTTCCAAATGAATATATGTTCATAATCTATCCCAATTAGCTGCTTCTCAATGTTATGGTCGTTCCCTCCAAAACATGTCAGAACAATTTCATCGTATAAGCCATCATATGCAGAATAGTCTGCTCAATTGTCAAAATTAGTCAAGGACATAATACAATATAGTATATATATATATATTTTTGTCAGAAGAATTTGGAAGATTTTTGGAATAAATACATGGCAGTTAGGTGAATAAGTGACAGGTGAATTCAGGTTTAGACTAACGATGGAGGAGTTTCCCACATCACAGATGACCAATCCAACAGTTTGTGGAGTTACCTGGCAGGTGTTGTGTATGACTGTGCCTACGGCCATACATGTATATATAGAGCTTGGCCTGGTGCCAGTACTATTTGCAGAATGAATATGGAGGAACCTCAACAAGGTCAACTTCCAGCTGGAGGAAGGGGAAGAGGAAGAGATGGAGGAGGAAGGAGAGGAAGAGGAAGAGGGGTGCGTATGCGTGGTGGTGGAGTAGGGGGAAGAGGGCGAGGCGTGCGTAGGCATCACACTGTCCCCGATGAAATTAGAGCCACCATTATTGACCATGTTGTCAATCATGGTCTAACCATGGCAGAGGCAGGGCGCCGAGTGCAGCCTAACGTGCCACGCTCTACAGTCTCTTCCATCATTCAAACCTTTCGCAGGGAAAACAGGTATGCACCCAGGCAGTGATGGAATTACAATTTTTGCTTGGAAAGGTGTGTGTGTGTGTGTGTGTGTGTGTGTGTGTGTGTGTGTGTGTGCGTGCACGCCTGCACGTGTGTGCATGTGTGTAGGCCTATACTGCAAAATCGTATGATGCAGTGTTCATAGTACAGTAAATTGGACAAAATAAAGCAAATTACAGTTGCAGTTTAGAGTAGTTTTGCAGTGCAAATTGTCATGTTGTCCGTGTCTATCTGCAGAATTGGGCGACAGCCTCCTGTGGGCGGTAGAAGGAGATTGCTCACAGATCCCCAGGAACAAGCCATCTGCAACATGGTCATACAGAACAATGCCATTACACTCACACAGATCCGCAATGCAGTCCTTGAAGACCAAGCCATCTTCCACAATATCAACTCCATTAGTGTATCAACCATAGACCGGGTACTCAAGAGAAACCGTATGACAATGAAACAAATATACAGGGTACCATTTGACAGGAATACAGAGAGGGTAAAAGAACTGCGGTACCAGTATGTGCAGGTAAGTCAATTACTGTATTTGTTTTCCACCATTGTAACCTATACACTATGCAGAGGTTCAAAGTTTGGGGGGTTTTCCGTATCTTTACTGTACCTTTGGAATCCAGTATCTGACCACAGAATTTTGCCTAAGAACTGTAACAGAAAACTGTGATCAGTATTTCTCCATTTTGTGTCACATACCAGCTGGAGTATCTCTGCATAGGCCAGCATAGGTTTGGAACCGTTGCAGGTTATATTGACTTTGTGAAGAAGATATTACTGCTGTGTATGACCCATCTGCATGATTTGGTTTTACCTGTGTTTCTCTTTTGTAGAGAATAATGGCATTGGAGGGAATAGAAACACCTCATCTCCTGGTGTTTGTGGACGAGGCAGGTTTCAATCTGGCCAAGTGCCGCAGGCGCGGACGTAACATCATTGGCCAGCGGGCCACAGTAGACGTCCCGGGTCAAAGAGGAGGAAATATCACAATGTGTGCGGCCATTTCTGACAATGGTGTGGCCACACATATTGCAAGCCTAGGCCCATACAACACGCAGAGGCTCCTCCTCTACCTGGATCGTCTGTATGTGGATTTGGTCCCCGAGAATGAAAGGGGACTCGAAGCGCCCCACCTATCACAATTTGTCATTGTGTGGGACAATGTCAGCTTTCACCGTGGCCCACTCATCAGAGCGTGGTTCGACACCCATCCAAGGATGCGTAATGTTTTTTTACCACCATACTCGCCATTCCTCAATCCCATTGAAGAATTTTTTTCTGCTTGGAGGTGGAGGGTTTATGAACGCCACATTGGGGATCAGAGGTCTCTCCTCAATGCCATGGATGCTGCCTGCGATGACATCACAGGCGATCAGTGTCGGGGTTGGCTAAGACATTCACGCCGCTTCTTTCCACGCTGCATCGCAAGGGAGAACATCCGGTGCGATGTTGATGAAAATCTGTGGCCAAACAGAGAGCAGCGGATGGATGGCCTGGAGGATGAGGAAGGCTACCAGGAGAGGGTGGGGGAAGACAGCAACAGCGACTAATCCAAGTGTTAAACTTGTGGAACTTGCTTTTTTCAATTCCTTTTTTGGTTCATGTTTATATTTTGTGATATAGCCTATAGACGCATGACATCACATGCAGGAGGTAAATGCATATTTTCCTTTTACTGTATACCTATACTCTCTGTTCGTAATGCAGTAATGCATGCAATTTTGTTTGTGTGAAAATTGTGTGAATAAACAATTTCTTTGGTGAAATGAGTGCACTGTGTGTGGTGTCAAACTTTGGAGGCTGCTGTCACTGTAAAACCCTATTTCTCCAGTTTTATATATAATAGTATTCCTTTAGCTAGACCTCTGACAAACTGTCTAAGCATTTTGACTTGCAGTGCTTACACGATGCCAAAGGGACAATGCATTTTGGGGGTATTGACTATTTATTTGAGAAGGATATTTAGTTTTGACACATGGATAAACTGTTTTGGGAGAGATATGAGCATTTGCAGATGATCCATGTAATTGTGTTGAGCCATCCAGGTCATTTAGACAGAAGCACTTAATGAACAAAAATGAGGCCAAGCAATTGAGAAGGATCTATGCCATTTTTATGGTACTGACTATTTACATGGGAAAGGGATTTCCTTTTGAAGCGTGAATGAATGGTTTTGGGAGAGATATGACATTTTGCTGGTTATCTGAAGGGTTGTGCAGAGCTGTATCACTGTTTCGCAAAATGACCTTATAGTTATAGGAATGTCATCTCAGTTTCAAGAAATGAGCCAAACCAATTGAGAAAAACTGTAATAGGAACTTGTTCTTGATTCTAAGGCCCTGTCCACACGGCAACGGATTCAGGTGAATCCGATAAAATTGTTTATCGTTTCGGCCTGGCGTCCACACGGCACCGGCGTTTTGGGTGCCCCAAAACGAAATCTTTTGAGAACTGGTTCCAGAGTGGAAAGATCTGGCAATGGCGCCATTGCGAAGTCTTCTGGATGAGTAGAACGGATTTGTTTACGATGACGTCACAACCACATGTGCTTCATGCCGGGTAGAAGTGTAACGAACTCGATGCGAGTTGTCAACAAATCCTATAACTTGGTTCATGAAACGCGCTTACAAAATATTTTCACTGTGAATATTTATTGTGTAATGGTGCAAAGTGAGAGAGAGAGAGAGAGAGAGAGAATAGCCCTTAGGGCAGAGTCAATCCCGCCAGCAAAAATAGGGAAAAAAAGGAGCGATCTCACCTCTTCAGATGTTGGTTTAAGTCCTACAATACATTCCTCAAAAAGGGCGTAGAAGAACAAATTAATCCATCAACGTGTAGTATTCAATTTATTCCGGACCATTAAAGACACCGCCTTCCGCGTAGAATCATGCGTCATCCTCGCCACCATATTGGATGGGTCAAAGCAGAGAATAAAGATGCCTCATTCACGTGCTGCGTTTAACTGTACCAACAGGTTTGCCGTCCAAACGAGATCACATGGGATTACCTTTCACAGATGAGACTGGAAAAATACTTTTCATTGTATTTGGTCATTATAATGTAATTTTACGAACAGATTTTTCTGACTTTGTGGCTAATATGAAGTCTCGCACATAATAGGTTATGCGCATGCGTCCTTACTTCTATTGTTCTGGTGTCTCCGAAGGGACCGTCTTACAGCGCCCCTAGAGGTGTGGCATGTGTATTGCATCGTTTTCAGCAAGCGTTGTGTTGCCATATGTACCTGATATTTTACTGATCCGTTGCCCATGTGGACGCGATATTTTTTTTAATAACATCTCGTTGCCATTGTCGTGTGGATGTAGGTTAAGACTCCTGTTCTTGGCTGGCAGGAGTGGAACCCAGTGTGGTCTTCTGATGTTGCATGCTGAGATGCTTTTCTGCTCACCACAGTTGTAAAGAGCTCTCATGGAGTTTGATTCTCAAGTGCTGTCTTTTTATGGAGATGGCCATTTCTTATTCTTCACCATTCCTTATTCATCTCATCTCATTATCTCTAGCCGCTTTATCCTGTTCTACAGGGTCGCAGGCAAGCTGGAGCCTATCCCAGCTGACTACGGGCAAAAGGCGCGGTACACCCTGGACAAGTCGCCAGGTCATCACAGGGCTGACACATAGACACAGACAACCATTCACACTCACATTCAATTTAGAGTCACCAGTTAACTTAACCTGCATGTCTTTGGACTGTGGGGGAAACTGGAGCACCCAGAGGAAACCCACATGAACAGAACATGCAAACTCCATACAGAAAGGCCCTCGCCAGCCACGGGGCTCGAACCCGGACCTTCTTGCTGTGAGGCGACAGCGCTAACTACTACACCACCATGCCGCCCGTTGATTTCCCTACAAGAGGAATTAGCAAACTGGACCTTGTTGTTACTCAGAACAAAGGAGCATACAAGGCTGCCCCCTTCCCCAGCTGGGACTCTCTGACAAGTCACAGTTATGCTAAAGACAGTATTCATGTCAAGGGTGAAAGTGAGCAAATCAATTCTGAAAGAGATACATATGTGGCCAGAAGGTGCTGACTCTCTACTTCAGGACTGCTTTGACACTATGGATAGACATTTTCAAGCAGGCAGCCATGTACAACCAAAACATACCCTTAAAAAAAGAAGTTTATTCAAGTGTGCTTCCAGTATACTTCTTTTAAAGTAAAAATAAGAGTGTATGCTTTCACTTGGGTGGCACGGTGGTGTAGTTGTTAGCACTGTTGCCTCACAGCAAGAAGATCCTGGGTTTGTGGCCGGCGAGGGCCTTTCTGTGTGGAGTTTGCATGTTCTCCCCGTGTCTGTGTGGGTTTCCTCCGGGTGCTCCGGTTTCCCCCACAGTCCAAAGATATGCAGGTTAGGCTAATTGGTGGCTCTAAATTGACCATAGATGTGAGTGTGAATGTTTTTTTATCTTTGTGTCAGCCATGCGATAACCTGGTGACTTGTCCAGGGTGTACCCCACCTCTCGCCCATAGTCAGCTGGGATAGGCTCCAGCTTGCCTGCGACCCTGTAGAACAGGATAAGTGGCTACAGATAATAGATGGATGCTTTCAGTTTACTTTTTATTTACTTATCAGAGATATACTTAATAAAGTTATACATACGTATACTTGGCTTATACTGAAAAGTATATAGAAAAGTCTAAGTATATTAAGCTTACACTTAAACTTTTGATCAAAATATATTTGTTAGGACTGGGACTGTTTTGGCCTCTAGAGGCCGCTGTTTTCCATCTTGTCATGTTTGTTTTGGCCTCTAGAGGCCGCCACTGTGTTTTTTGTGTTGTGTTGATTGCCTGTTTGTCTTCATTATCGTCACCTGTGTTCAATTTATTTTGTGTATAAATACCCCTCTGTTTGTTCCCTTGTCACGGAGTCTTTTTCCTTAGCTATGCTGTTAGTGCTAGTTCCCTCTGTCCCATGTACCTTGCCTGTGTCTTTGTATTCTTGGTTTTTTGCTTCTTTCTTTTGGACTTTGTGGATTTTGTTTTGACCGTTTTATCTTCTGAGCATTTGAGTTTTTGCCTCTTCTTTTCTTATTTGGATTTTGGACTTTGAACATTGGGATATTTTATTTTTGTTTATCTTCTGAGCTTTGGATTATTCTTTTTGTTTTTTCCCTTGGATTGTACATATTGTAATTAAACTGTTTTTGATACTCTACTTTCGCCTCACGCCTCTGCACTTTAGTCATCCCCCTGGTGGCCTAGTGGGGGTTTGCTGGATTGTCACACCAGCAACCTGGGTTCGAATCCCAGCAAAACCCTAATAATATTTAACAAAAGTGTAATCAAGTATTCAAATATTTGTGGTTTATGTTTAAGTGTACTTGACCTGTAGTTGTGCTTATCCTTTTGATAGTAGCCTATAAAATACTTCTTTTTCACACGTATTGGCTTCATTGTGATATACGGCAGCATGTTTTAAATTGGGTGGAACGGTGGTGTAGTGGTTAGCGTTGTCGCCTCACAGCAAGAAGGTCCGGGTTCGAGCCCCGTGGCTGGTGAGGGCCTTTCTGTGCGGAGTTTGCATGTTCTCCCCGTGTCCGCGTGGGTTTCCTCCGGGTGCTCCGGTTTCCCCCACAGTCCAAAGACATGCAGGTTAGGTTAACTGGTGACTCTAAATTGACCGTGAGTGTGAGTGGTTGTCTGTGTGTCAGCCCTGTGATGACCTGGCGACTTGTCCAGGGTGTACCCCGCCTTTCACCCGTAGTCAGCTGGGATAGGCTCCAGCTTGCCTGCGACCCTGTAGAACAGGATAAAGCGGCTAGAGATAATGAGATGAGATGTTTTAAATCCCATCTTTTAAACCTACATGTACCATAAGTTTGTGGTCAGCTCAAAACACTTAAGTTGTCTACTGGTAGTATGCATGAGATAAGGGTTAGGGCTAGAAAACTAATAGTATACCTAGAAGGGTAATTGCAGTATACTTCAAAACTAAAAATGGACTAGATGTATATAACAAGGAACTAATAGAATATTTCCAATATGCTATAAAGTATACTTTTATAAACTAAAAAGTGGACTAGAAGTGTCTACTGAGCAAACCAATAGTATATTTCCAGTATACTACAAAGTATACTGGAAATATACTATTATGTCTCATCTTATTATCTCAAGCCGCTTTATCCTGTTCTGCAGGCAAGCTGGAGCCTATCCCAGCTGACTATGGGTGAAAGGCAGGGTATACCCTGGACAAGTCACCAGGTCATCACAGGGCTGACACATAGACACAGACAACCATTCACACCTACGGTCAATCTAGAGTCACCAGTTAACCTAACCTGCATGTCTTTGGACTGTGGGGGAAACCAGAGCACCCAGAGGAAACCCACACAGACACGGGGAGAACATGCAAACTCCGCACAGAAAGGCCCTCGCCGGCCACAGGGCTCAAACCCGGACCTTCTTGCTGTGAGGCGACAGCGCTAACCACTACACCACCATGCCACCCTACTACAAAGTATACTTTAGTAAACTAAAAAGTGGACTAGAAGTATAAAACAAGTAAATTCATAGTATAATTCCAGTATACTATGAAGTATGGTTTTGTAAACTAAAGATTGGACTACAAGTATATAACTAGTAAACTATTAGTATATAAGTTTACTTGTGGTATACTTGCAGTACAAAATAAAAAATACTAGTTGTATACTCAAAGTTTACTTCTCATCTCATCTCATTATCTCTAGCCGCTTTATCCTTCTACAGGGTCGCAGGCGAGCTGGAGCCTATCCCAGCTGACTACGGGCGAAAGGCGGGGTACACCCTGGACAAGTCGCCAGGTCATCACAGGGCTAAGTTTACTTCTCTTAGAGTTAAAGTATACTTTTTATAAACTAAAAATGGGCCAATTTAGTCCCAAGACATATTAGATTAGTTTAGTTACAAGTACACTGTAAATACATTGATATCAGTATACTTGGTACACAAAAGTATACTTAAGGAAATATACTTTAACTTTACTTAAGTATACTTAATAAATTAACTTGAAGTATACTTCTTTTTGATAAGGAAATATCCTGAAGTACTGTATATATACAAGAATATACTGACAATATACAAGAAGGATATACAAGAATATACTGACACTGTGAGTGCCTACATCACCAAATGCATTAAGGATGTGATGCTGACTTAAACAATTACCACATGGGCTAAGCAGGCTGACAGAGAAACTTCACAGATCTGCTGAGGATCTAGAACACTGACTTCAGAGGTGGTGACCCAGCTGAACCTAGGGCAGCCTAAGCCAACCTATGTCATGGCATTAGGAAAGCAAAATGACAGTACCCCAGGAAAATAACCCACCAATTCAAGGACAGCAGAGACACAGAGTCTGCAGCAGGGGATTCAGACTCTGACAGGTTACAAGCCACAACCACAGGCCTGTGATAATGGCATCTCTCTGCTAAATGAACTGAACAACAACTTTGCACATTTTGAAGCACTAAACAACGCACCTGCACAGAAGACCCCCCGGCGCACGCGCGCGCACACATACACAATGACTTTTTTTTTTTTTCCTCAGCTGGCATGAAGAAATATGTGTCTGCAAGGCAGCAGGTCTGGGCAACATACTTGGTCAGGTGCTGGAAAACTGTGCAGAGGAGCTGAAGGATGTCCTCACAGACATTTCCAAGACCTTCTTGAGTCAGGCTGTTGGCCCCAGATGCTTCAAAACCACCACCATAATACCTGTACCAAATAAGTCATCTCCATCATGCTTCCATGACTACTGCCCCCTTGCACTAACTCTCACAATCACAAAGTGCTTTGAAAGGCTAGAAGAAGAAGAAGCCTTTATTTGTCACATGCACACTCAAATTCAATGAGCACACATACATACCCAGAGCAGTGGGCAGCTATGCTACAGTGCCCAGGGAGTAGATGAGGGTTAGGTGCCTTGCTCAAGGGCATTTCAGCTCAAGGCCACCCCATGTTAACCTAATCGCATGTCTCTGAATTGTGGGGGAAACTGGAGCACCCCGAGGAAACCCACGCAGACATGGGGAGAACATGCAAACTCCACACAGAAAGGCCCCCATCGGCCACTGGACTTGAACACAGAACCTTTTTGCTGTGAGGCAACAGGGCTAACCACTACACCACCATGCCACCCATAGTCATACAACATATAAATCCCATCCACCTTCCCACCCTGGACCCTTTTCAGTTTTCATATCAAGCCAGCTGGTCCACCGATGATGCAATCTCCTCTGGCCTCCATGTTGCACTCACCCATCTGGATACAAAAGACTCATGTATGAGAATGCTATTCATAGACTTCAGTTCAGAACTTAATACCATCATCCCTCAACAGCTGATAGGGAAACTGGACCTGCTGGGCCTAGTGTTGCCACCTGTCCCGGTTTTTCCTGATTGTCCCGGATTTTCATGGTCTGTCCCGGAAAAAAAAAATAAAAATCCGGGACACTGAATGTCCCGGTTTTTTGTACATGATAGGCAAAATGTGTATTTCAACTTGCGAGCCAGCTGAGAACCAGTTTGTTTTTCCATAGCTCGCCCGTGCTAAGCGCCACTAAGCGGAGCCACGTCATCACGTCGCTGAATACGTCATTACGTCGCTGTATACGTCACTTACGTCGCTGTATACGTCAGTTACGGCGCTACGTTTACATAAACCTTGGCGCGAATATCAAAGCAAAAACACGGAAGAAGCAGCAGTAACAATAATAATAATAATGGATGACTTCGCGTTTGTACAGCTGCTGCTTCTCGGCGCTTAAAAATGGCGATCTTTCATGGTCTTGTTATTGTTGTTGGTATTAACAACTCCGCCCCCCGCTGACGTAAGCAGAGAGTTGGTGCTAGCCTGGAACCGGCTTGGACTGATAAAAGAAACAGACTCTCTGTTGCAATGGTGAAGGCTGAGCTTCAAGTCAGGCTAAACTTTCAGTTGTCCTGTACTGAGTTCAAGACATTCATTGAAAATCAGCCAGGACTCATAGCAGCAGCAAAGAAAAACACCAAATATAAATGGAAGATTAGGTAAGGTTTTGGTGAATTAAATGAAATAGTGTAGTAACATACTCCTCTATGTGCCCAGTTATATCAGTTACATGTCCTCCTATGTATTTGTTTAGCCAAGAGCAGCAGAGGCACAGGCAAGCACAAGCAAAGCACACACCACACTCTAAGCAATCAGGTAAGCTGTTTGACACTACACCTTACACTGTTACATTCAGGTATTCTTAGATACAATGAAAAATTAGATTATTTTTATTCCACATAAGCAAACAAACATAACTTAATTATGTATTTCCCTTTTACCTGTGCCCACTACTGCCCCCAGGTGTCCACAACCAAAAACTGTTGGAAATAAACCAAAATACTGAAGACCTAGCCTAGTAAACTAGACCCACCCGCCTAGCGGCCAAAAATATTTTTGCCTAGCGAGTGGGTCTAGCCTCGCACCATGTAAACAAAAACACTCCGGGCATCAAATCGTGCCCGCCAATCACAACGCAAGGTTTTTGTTTGGATTCTTTGGGCGGGCTTTTGCAGGAGTGACGACAAAGCTGCGCGACGCTGGATAAAGCGCAGCAGGAAAGATGGCTACGGCTAGAGAACAGCGCGCGTTTGACTCCGCTTTGGAATCAGTTCTAGAAGAATTAGACTTGGAGTTTTCGTTGAAACATGAGCAGGAAGAGGCTCTCCGCTCATTCCTTTTCAAGAAGGACGTTTTCGCTGTTTTGCCGACCGGCTATGGCAAAAGTCTGATCTACCAGCTGGCTCCGCTCGTAGCCAAAAGGATGGGGCTAGTTTGTGCAGTACGAAGAATTAATAAACAGCTTTGAAACATTACTTTTTGATTGTTTCTTATTTTCCCGTTATTTTAAATTTAAGGGAAATTATTTCACCAAACACCACTAAATAAAAACTTTCAAAAACAGTTTAAGCAAACCCTTGAAAAACACTTGGGGAAAAAAAAATGAGTGTATGTTATGTATGTGGTACAGACTCCAAACTTGTGGTCATTATCTCCAAACTTCTTAATATCTAGAACATGTTTATTAATTAATACGCATTTTGAAAAATTATTTATTTCAAGGCCTCCCCCACTGCTTTCTGTCACTCTGACTACGTCACAGTCACTGTTGCGCTGATTGGTCAGAGCGTTGGCCTATACGCACAGAGACAGTTTGAAAGACAGCGGTTTGTTCCTCCTACCCGCTTCGGAAATGTCTACGGATTGAGGCCAGACTAAATATTCACAGTCTGGCTTGCCAGGCTAATGAAGACCTGCTATATTATGTAAAGCAATTAACTAAACAAATAACTAGCAAAAGCGTCATTTTTACTAATTAGAGCAATACAGTTTCAGCGTAGAAGGGCGATTTTTGTCTTGGGTTAGATGTGTGAAGGGCGCCGTTGCTTACAAGCAAAAAGGTCGATTGGATGATCGAAATGTCCAGGATTTTTGTCAGACACAGGTGGCAACCCTAGCTGGGCCTGAACACCTCACTCTGTAACTGGTTGCTGGACTTTCTTTTGGAGAGACCATAATCAGGAAGGATTGTCAACAAGGCATCAGGCACCATCACACTAAGCACAGGGGCACCGCAAGGGTTTGTGCTCAGTCCCCTGCTGTTCACCTTGCTAACCCATGACTGTGAGCCAACATATAACTCCAACCACTGCATCAAATTTCAAGACAAGTCAGGTTTATTTTTATAGTGCTTTGTGATAGATCTCTGATGTGGGTGGAGTACAGAAGCACGGCAGGTGGGAACTGAAGTTCTTACAAACTTTATTTTTGAATTTCAGCTTTTCAGCTTCACTCGTGCTGCTCACACACAGACACACACACACTCATTAATTGACACCAGGTGTAATGACTTAGCCACTTACCTTCCCTGACCCTGCCCTCCATTCACAGACTGCCGCTTGGCCACGCCCCCATTGCCACATGCTTTTAACAATAGACATTGTTCCAAAGCAGCTTTACAGAATTTTAATAACTTTAAACATGAGTAAATTTTATCCCTAATCTATCCCCAATGAGCAAACCTGTGGCAATAGTGGCAAGGAAAAACTCCCTCAGACGACATGAGGAAGAAACCTCAAGAGGAACCAGACTCAAAAGGCAACCCCTCCTCATTTGGGTTATAACAGACAATGTGATTATAACATTGTTAACAGTTTTAACATGAAGTCTGTTTCGTTGATGTTATAACTCTTTGTTGATGGAAACTTAAGTGCAAAACTGTTCATGACAACTGCAGTCCTAAAGTTAGCAAGTCAACTGTAGTCTTCAGCCAAAAAAGTATTACTGTAAGTGTCCAGAGCATCTTCCAAGTGCGACTTTCACATTTGCTGATGACACGACTGTGGTGGGTCTTATCAGCAACAATGATGAAGCAAATTAGGGAAGTGAGGTGAATCAACTGGCCACATGGTACATGAATAACAATATCTACCTAAATGTGGAAAAAAAAAGAAAACAAAAATATTGTTATTGACTTCCGGAAGACCCACATCCAGCACCTCCTGTTGACCATCAATGGAACTACTGTGGAACAGGTGAGCAGCACCAAATTCCTGGGGGTGCACATCACAGAGGACCTTTCCTGGAAGAACAACACTGCATCACAGGCCAAGAAAGCCCAGCAGCACCTCTATTTCCTCTGGAAGCTGAAGAGAGCCAAAGCCCTGACACCCATCATGCACGCTTTCTACTGCAGCACTATTGAGAGCATTCTGACCAGCTGCATCACTGTGTGGTTTGGGAGCTGCACAGCTGCCAAACATAAGCCCCTGCAGCACATAGTGTACAGCTGAGAAGATCACTGCTGCCTCACTATCCCCGTTCCTGGACATCTACAACACTTGCCTCACCTGCAAAGCCACTTTGTGAGCAACCCCACCCACCTATCAGAAACTTTCTTCAGCCTCCTGCCTTCTGGGAAAAAAAAAAAAAAAAAGTTAACAGAGCCTTTGAGGTAGCTCCACCAGAATGACAAACAGCTTTATAAACCAGGCTGTCAGGAAGCTGAACTCTCTCTCTCCCTTCCACCTCAAAATACCTCAGACTATTACTGCACGTCATCTGTAGTCTTTGTGAAATAAGTCAGGCACTTGTCATTTTACTTTTCTTTTTTTCACATCTGCTCATTACTCTTTCTTTGAATGAAACATTATGTGCACATTGTACATACTCCCATATCCGTTAATCTGTTTGCACTATTTACTCCATTTGGACTGTTTCTGCTTGTGTGCTTTTGTATGTATGTGCCTTTCTTCAGTCTGAGAAGTCACTGAGTTGTAACTCACATAGGAAGAAGTGCATTTGCAACAAAATTCACATGGAGTTCCAAAACACCTAAATGCAACTTTTCACATTGGAAAAAAAAATCCCTTGTTAACTATGGAGTTATAGACCCCTTCACATGTTTGTAAACAAACCGACCGTTGCCAGGATGTGCGCGCAGCCTGGACTCAGAAACAATGGCGCTGCCCATAGACCGGCATTATGAGCTGTCAGATTATGCAAAACAATTGTCGTTACAAGATCGAGAATGCTACATAAATAAGTTAACTCTAACAAGTGGACATCGCCTACCAGATCCGTATTTAATTAAAGAGTGGACGGACAATGTTAGTAAGTTCCCTCCTCATTTTCCTCTGATACCTGAAGGCAGTCATACTATTTACAAAAAATGTCAAACTCAAAAAAAAAAAACTATTTACAAAAGTAGCCTGCCATCAACATTCTGGTTACAGCGAGACTACAACTTGATTAACAATGGGACATTCATATTCATTTTGTTTGAATCAAATTATGCCAGTGATGTGATGGCAATGTGGCTTTAGCTACAACAGCAAATACCAACACTAAACAGCAATTTGCAGGAGGTAATGGCATGAAAGGAACGATAGTGTAAAGAGTGCAGCTAAGAGAAATCAGAGCTGCGTAAAAAGCGAGAGGCAGAGACCAGAAATGAAACTGAACGGGGCGGGAGCTAGGTTAGAGCAGTCAATGTAAGTTGGCATTTAGAGTGAGGGCACACAATTTTACCTTTCCATCCTTGCTTTAAAATTGTGATTTTCGGCATACACAAATAATGATGGCACAAAATCTGGACTGCTTGAGTCAAGCAAGACCTCTCCTACAAACAAAATTGCATGCAAAGCTAAGTTAACATGCTAACAATATTCATTACATTGTGTAACTATGATCCAGTTAATCAGACAAACGTTACCAAAGTATTTTGCTACATCAATAAACGAAGACTAGAAAGAATAAAAAAGAAATATTTAATAAATAGCCTGATCTTACCTGTGATGAAGTGGGCGCTGCAAACCCGCACATTTTTGATGGTGCTTTCATCCCAGTCTACATGTTTGATGGCTTGTAGCCATAGATGTCGGCGATTTTTTTTGGAATGGGTGAGATCCTGCTGGAATTCTGTACATTTTAACCCCATCACTGCTACGATTCTGACACCCGACAACACAACAACTAGGCATTTCTTCCAAATATTTCTTCTCGTCTCTACTGTCGCTGAGTCTTTTTTGGGTCCAGGCTGCGCGCGCAATTTCCTCTTACGTATGAATGACATTTACTGCGAAGGGGTCTATTCAACAAAGCACATTTTTTCCCCACTGGGCAAATATTGAATGCTCACACAAAGGTAATGCATGATGGTGACTTTCCACTGCACTGGAAAGAAAGGTTAAGTCTCCCTGAATCATATGATGCATAGAGGCTTTGCACCATCACATGACTCCATAGCAACAGCAACTATACCACCATGACAGGGGGCACACTTGTAGTGCTTCATTCAGCCAAGTTAGTTGTTATTGATGAGTATGGGAAGGTTTTGTTGCATATTTGGATGTGCAAATCATTCTGAATGGAACAAAGACATCAGATTTTTTTTTTTAACTACCAAAAGTAATTAATTGGGGGGAAAACTAGAGAGATTTTTCAATGCAGAAGGGAAAGTGGAAAAAAAAATCAGCAGGACTCAGTGTCGAACAGAGAGGTCCAAAACCCTGTGATATGCTCACTTCATTTCCATGAAGGTAAGAATAATTCCAAAATAAATAAATAAATCACACACACAAACGAAACTGAAAGTCGAGTCATAAACATGGCTAGAAACAAACATGACAGTGATAATGATAAAACTTAGTAAAGCCTCAGTGACCTTACAGCACATGCTGATTGTGCTCAGATCAGCATCAGGTGTTTCCCATAATGACTGGGTCCCAAGCACGCTCATAATGTGCTCTAAAGGATCTCCTAAATTCACTTTATTTATTTATTTATTTGTTTATTTACTTATAATTCTTACCTTCGTTGAAATGAAGTGAGCATACTGTAGGGTTTTTGCCCTCTCCATTTGACACTGAGTCCTCCTGAATGCCCCCCCCCCCCTTTTTCCCTTCTATGTTTAGAACTAGAACTTTCTCTAGTTTTTATTTATTTATTTACCCCCCCATTGATTAATTACTTTTGGTAACTTAAAAAAAAAATCTGATGCCTTTATTTTGTTCAGAACGATTTGCACATCCAAAAACACAGCAAAACTGTCCCATACCCATCAGTAACTACTAACGTGGCTGAATAAAGCACTACAAGCGTGACCCCTGTCATGGCAGCATAGTTACTGTTGCTATGGGGTCACGTGATGATGCAAAGCCTCTATAACATTTGAGACTGACCGAAAGAATACACTCAGAATTGGCAAAAATATGAAACTGTGTCCAGGCTTTTTTTTTTTTTGCCTTTGTCGGCTTGAGAGGTGTCGGCCCTGTGATGACCTGGCGACTTGTCCAGGGTGTATCCCGCGTTTCGCCCGTAGTCAGCTGGGATAGGCTCCAGCTTGCCCGCGACCCTGTAGAACAGGATAAAGCGGCTAGAGATGATGATATGAGATGAGATGAGGCTTGAGAGGGTTAATGGTTTATGTGATGCAAATGCACAGTGTTGTTCGAATAAATACTAAATAATATCACAGTGGTGCAGGAGGGGCGGCACGGTGGTGTAGTGGTTAGCGCTGTCGCCTCACAGCAAGAAGGTCCTGGGTTCGAGCCCCGGGGCCGGCGAGGGCCTTTCTGTGCGGAGTTTGCATGTTGTCCGCGTGGGTTTCCTCCGGGTGCTCCGGTTTCCCCCACAGTCCAAAGACATGCAGGTTAGGTTAACTGGTGACTCTAAATTGACCGTAGGTGTGAATGTGAGTGTGAATGGTTGTCTGTGTCTATGTGTCAGCCCTGTGATGACCTGGCGACTTGTCCAGGGTGTACCCCGCCTTTCGCCCGTAGTCAGCTGGGATAGGCTCCAGCTTGCCTGCGACCCTGTAGAAGGATAAAGCGGCTAGAGATAATGTGATGTGATGTGGTGCAGGAGGTAGCATTGTTGAGTGGTTTTCAAAGTTAGTATTTTTATTTAAAATTTGCAGAGTTGACACATTAAAAACTTGATTTCTGGTGATAGCTCAAACTAACAAATATTGGCCATATATTAACATTCAACTTCTACTTAACAAAATATGCAAATGAAAATAGAGGATTTTACATGGTTGCACAAAGAGATGAAGTTTATCTTTGAGTCATGAACATACAACCCCGATTCCAAAAACATTGGGACAAAGTACAAATTGTAAATAAAAATGGAATGCAATAATTTACAAATCTCAAAAACTGATACTGTATTCACAATAGATCATAGACAACATATCAAATGTCGAAAGTGAGACATTTTGAAATTTCATGCCAATATTGGCTCATTTGAAATTTCATGACAGCAACACATCTCAAAAAAGTTGGGACAGGGGCAATAAGAGGCTGGAAAAGTTAAAGGTACAAAAAAGGAACAGCTGGAAGACCAAATTGCAACTCATTAGGTCAATTGGCAATAGGTCATTAACATGACTGGGTATAAAAAGAGCATCTTGGAGTGGCAGCGGCTCTCAGAAGTAAAGATGGGAAGAGGATCACCAATCCCCCTAATTCTGCACCGACAAATAGTGGAGCAATATCAGAAAGGAGTTCAACAGTGTAAAATTGCAAAGAGTTTGAACATATCATCATCTACAGTGCATAATATCATCAAAAGATTCAGAGAATCTGGAAGAATCTCTGTGCGTAAGGGTCAAGGCCGGAAAACCATACTGGGTGCCCGTGATCTTCGGGCCCTTAGACGGCACTGCATCACATACAGGCATGCTTCTGTATTGGAAATCACAAAATGGGCTCAGGAATATTTCCAGAGAACATTATCTGTGAACACAATTCACCGTGCCATCCGCCGTTGCCAGCTAAAACTCTATAGTTCAAAGAAGAAGCCGTATCTAAACATGATCCAGAAGCGCAGACGTCTTCTCTGGGCCAAGGCTCATTTAAAATGGACTGTGGCAAAGTGGAAAACTGTTCTGTGGTCAGACGAATCAAAATTTGAAGTTCTTTATGGAAATCAGGGACGCCGTGTCATTCGGACTAAAGAGGAGAAGGACGACCCGAGTTGTTCTCAGCACTCAGTTCAGAAGCCTGCATCTCTGATGGTATGGGGTTGCATTAGTGTGTGTGGCATGGGCAGCTTACACATCTGGAAAGACACCATCAATGCTGAAAGGTATATCCAGGTTCTAGAGCAACATATGTGTCAGATAACGGAATGCAGGGACACATGTCCGCCCGGGGGACATTTTGAGTTATTGACAGATTCAGAAAGTACATTTTCGAAGCTTTCCAATGATGCCTTCCATGTGGAGATCTGACAATATTTGAAGAATGTGTGGCCTTTTGAAAGTGCATACCTCTTAAAACAGAAAAGGGAGAAAATCGCCCTGAAAGTTTTCCATCTCAGCTACTCTGGGTGCAGGGCGGGCACATAATGGTGCTCATTTGTATGACATTAAGGAAAGCCCTACCCCCTATGAGCTAGCACGATGCTACTTTCATGTTAACAAAGATCACCACGTCAATTTTCCTTCCATGCAAAGTATGCCCAAAACAATTATGAAGTGCAAAAATAAGTCCTAAAGTATACTTTAACGTTTTGTGGTTGAAAAATTACTCACACCATAAGAAAGATAGCACGATGATGACACAACTAACACAACGCTAGTTTCATGTAAAGCCTCGGTCACAACCGGCCGTACGTGCTCCTACGGCCGGTCTACATGCAAAAAACGCAAGAAACGCACGGAGGGCGCGTGTGAAACGCACGAGAGCGCGTGTGTGACGTGCTGATTTTCGAGCCGCAGACCGGCCGCAGAGGTTCTTTGTCATGTCAAACAAACTCTACGGGCGCTTACGTTTTTTTCAGGTTGCAAGACAAACTTACGCCAACGCGCGTCTTTCTCCATGAACAAAAAAAAACACAGCGATTTGGGAAACGCCAAAAATCGCACGGCCAAAAAATCGTACGTCCGGTTGTGACCTAGGCTTAACCAAACCACAACACTCTCCGTTACATGCAAAAATAACCACACAGCCTTAGATTAATAAACTTACCCCATCAGAAAGAGAAACGTCGCCTTGCACACATCAATGCCTCCGATGGAATGTAGTCCTAGAACAGTCCATGTATCATCCAATCATTCAATTATTCCATTCAATCTGGAAAACGAGGTTGCGTTTTTTTTTGCTAGAAATGGTTATCTCCGATGTAAATACCGTGTGTCTGTTTGCTTCGCGGTGTTTCAGCTCCTCTGCGCTCTGTTTAGCTTGCTCATTCCATAGTGAAATTACATGCCTGTATGCAGCTTAAGTAGCCATGAGCTCAGCTTGTATCATACAGCTGATTCGCGAAAAAAAACAACAAAAGACTTAAATCATCATGTGAATGGCCCATATGGTAATTTACCCACACACCCCAGCAGGCTACAGTCCTGACAAAAACGAGACAATTTGCAACAAAAAATTTACACTTTTCCAACAAAACAATCTATTATCTGAAATACTGATTGCATTCTTCAAGATCTCAACTTGCACATGATGGAAAAAAATGAAAATCACAAATTTAAAAAAAAAAAAATGCTTCTTTTGCGATTATCTGGGATTCGTTTCGGTCGACATGCGTCCCTGGATTCGGTGAGGGGTCACATATGCTCCCATCCAGACGACGTCTCTTTCAGGGAAGACCTTGCATTTTCCAACATGACAATGCCAAACCACATACTGCATCAATTACAGCATCATGGCTGCATAGAAGAAGGGTCCGGGTACTGAACTGGCCAGCCTGCAGTCCAGATCTTTCACCCATAGAAAACATTTGGCGCATCATAAAACGGAAGATACGACAAAAAACACCTAAGACAGTTGAGCAACTAGAATCCTACATTAGACAAGAATGGGTTAACATTCCTATCCCTAAACTTGAGCAACTTGTCTCCTCAGTCCCCAGACATTGTAAAAAGAAAAGGGGAAGTCTCACAGTGGTAAACATGGCCTTGTCCCAACTTTTTTGAGATGTGTTGTTGTCATGAAATTTAAAATCACCTAATTTTTCTCTTTAAATGATACATTTTCTCAGTTTAAACATTTGATATGTCATCTATGTTCTATTCTGAATAAAGTATGGAATTTTGAAACTTCCACATCATTGCATTCCGTTTTTATTTATAATTTGTACTTTGTCCCAACTTTTTTGGAATCGGGGTTGTATTCATGAGTGAGTGAAGCGAACAAGTGAAAATATTTTCAACATGAGAAGATAAACTTCATATCTGCGTGCCATTTTGTAATGTTCTTTATAGTATATGGACACAGCCACAAAAAAAAAGTGCAAGTTAATCAAAAGTATTTTAATTTTGATCCGGTTTGCCATGTTAACAACACACGTTTAGTCATTGGAAAAATACTGGGAGTGACGTCATCGGAGTGAAATATTGGAAAATATGTCACTCAGATCTGTGCTGTATTTCGTAATTTCATATGAAAAATGTGAGCTTTTCAACACAAGAAGATAAATTTCATATCTTCACACCAGAGTGATTTTCTTTTAATTATATAGACACATTCACAAAGTACCCAAATTTATCAAAACAATTCATCAATTTCCTCATGAGTGACCTATAGAGATTTATGTCACAAATTTGGATATCCATGTCCCGGATGTAACTTGTATGTGAAATACAAGTGGTGTATTTCCCAGTAAAACACTTGTGTCTATATAATATAAAGAAATATACAGAGGACAGAAAAATGAAATTCCAGTATGCAAGAATACACAAAATACATGAGATACATATACATAAATATGGGTGTGTAGCTTATGTAGGACCGGCGAGTGGCTTAGTGGTTAGTGTGTCCGCCTCTTGATCAGGGGATTGTGAGTTCTAGTCATGGTTAGGTCATGTCAAAGACCATCATAAAAATGGTGCCTTCTGGCAAGGCATGCTGCAATACAAATGCAAGTGGGGAGAGGACTAGCCCGCCCCCCACTGTAACCCTAGCTATGTAATATAGGCGAGAGGCTGAGGGCTGTGAAACAGAGATTGGTGCTGCCAAATGTGCCATGATGGTGTGGGAAGGGCTTTGAGCTTACATACTGTTTGTGCAATATGCAAAAATAGCTGTGCAAATTATGCTGTCACTGACTTGAAGGAAGTAACTGGTTTTCAGTTGATTCCTGTGTCCCTGGATGCTCTGGTAGTGCCTGCCGGATGGAAGCAGCTGAAAGACAAGTGTCCTGGGTGACTGCTTTCCTTGATGATCTTTTTAGCTCTCATCAGACACTATTTCAGGGAAATGTCCTGTAGAAAGTTTCCTGCCAATGATGAGCTCAGCTGATCTCACCACCCTTTGTAGGTCCCTGCAGTTGCCAGTGGAACAGTTGCCATACCAGGCTGGGATGAGAATGCTCTCAAAAGGCACTTTTGGATTGGAGAAGCTTTTTCATAGTTCGAACTGTTGGAGGAAGTTTCCCCTCTTTTGTTTGTGTCCACACTGCAAGAACTTACAATGGTTGTAGTTCTTAGCATGTTCTCATCTCATCTCATCTTATCTCATTATCTCTAGCTGCTTTATCCTGTTCTACAGGGTCGCAGGCAAGCTGGAGCCTATCCCAGCTGACTATGGGCGAAAGGCGGGGTACACCCTGGACAAGTCGCCAGGTCTTAGCATGTTGTTTTGATGAAATATGTTAGCTCCTACTACAGGGTAGGTCCTCTCCCAGCGCAAGAGGACCCATGAGTGATGGAAGTGTATACTGATTGGTCCAGATGATGGGTCGAACACATCTGCCAATGCTGGGTAGTTCCTCTCAAAAAGTCTCTCAAACTGTTTCATTCAAAAGCGTCCACTGGTGCGATGATAAAGTTTTGTGAGAATGTCCAGGGCCTTTTCAAACCATCTCAGCTTCCACAGGAAGTACAGATGCTGCTAGGCTGTCCTCACCACTCAGCATGTATCCTTGGGGATTTCTTGTGCTGAGAATGAGAGGGGAGGACATGAGGCTGCCAAATCGAATCACCTGTGGCCTCCCTGTCAAAAAGTCCAGGATCCAGTTGCACCGGTGCCCCCTGTCATGGTGGCATAGTTCTGTAGCCTCCCTGTCAAAAAATCCAGTGTCCACTGTCATGGTCCAGACCCAGGTTCTGTAGTTTGGTGATAAGCTTGGTGGGAATTACACTCTCACATAGTAGTGCTTTCACCCCAAATGGCTAAGAGCTTTGTGCAGTGCCAGGGTGATGGCATCATCAGTGGACCTGTTATTGGTGGTGGTGGTACACAAATTGAAGGGGGTATAAGGTGGCAGGCAGGCAGAAGCCAATGAAATATTTTTACCCATTCACTTGAAGCATTTCATAACAATGGAGGTTAATACCATGGTCATCATTCAATCAGGAGATAGTGGGTTTTTTGGGGATCTGATCAAAGGTGGTTTTTAAAGCAGGTGAGGATAACAAACCGATCTGTTAAATATGTCTGTGAATATCTCTACTAGCTATTTAGCACATAAATCTAGGACACTGCCATGGATGCCATCAAGTCCCAGTGCTTTCCTGGAATTTACCTGAAGGATCGTCTCAAAGTTGCTGGCATTAGAGCTAGTTTGGAGGTATTCAAGTCAGCTGGGAGTGTCACAGATATCCAAGCTCCCACATAGCTCCTCTTGGCATGCTAATGGGCTCCTGATTCTATTAACACCTTCAATGCCCTTGGATGAGTCACGTACGTCATGGAATCTTTTACCACTGTGCCTTATGACGAAAGAATGTTTTGGGCATTGACTGTAATTCATATGTGCCACTGTGAAGTAAAAGTAATGTGCCATGTAAGGTACATAAAAGGAGGTGTTTATGATGAGTAGCATGTGTCATAAGGCACAGCGGTAAAAGATTTCATGACGTACGCGACTCATCCAAGGGCATTGAAGGGGTTAATGGATCATTTTGCAAACAGGAGCTTCCTGTTTTAGCATTTGTCTGTACTTTGGCAACAGGGGAGTGCTGTTGTGATCTGATTTACCAAAAGATGGACAGGGGTAATAGTTCTTTTATGCAGAAAAAAATGGCCAAGATGGTCCAGATGCTCAACACACATGGGGAAATCAATGTGTTTGTAATATTTTGGGAGACCCTTCTTCATGTTTGACCTGTTGAAGTCCACAATAATGAATGCAGCCTCAGGATTCTCAGTGAATTCTCCAATCTGTTTATTGTGTTGTAGAGATAGTGCAGTCCATGTGCTTTATACACTTGAGGTTGGATGTAAACACAGAATAGAATGACCATGCAGAATTTCCTGGGAATGTACTGCAGAGAGAGCAAGCTTTGATTTGGCCAACAGTAATTCGCGAAAATAACAGTGTCATCGCTGCAGTGAATGTTAAGCAAAATACATATTCCTCCACTTCTACTTTTTTTGGATGTAAATCCAGAAGGGTTTGATGTTCATACTGAAATCCAAAGATGCACAGACTAATCCCGACAAAAATAACAAAATAATACACACTGGACCGACCTGTTCAGTGACCCTAACCAGCACTTACTGAAGATGAGTGAATGAATTTGAACACACACACACACACACACCAGGCTGCTGCTTCCAGATTGTTTCCTCAGGGTGAAACACCTGTGTGTGTGTGTGTGTGTGTGTGTGTGTGTGTGTGTGTGTGTGTGTGTGTGTGGAGAGAGAGAGAGAGCAGATTGGCATTGCTGACAGTTGAGACTGCAGAAATTATTTTTTTTTTGATAGATGAAATGAAGATAGAGGAAAAGTATTTGTGTGTTATAATTTTTCTAAAAATATACTTATTTAATTCTTGAAAACATACATGCTAATACCCATTAATACCCAATACTTGACATAAAATATTACATGCCGTGCTCCATAACTACCACACCGAGAGCTCATGGAAATCACAGAAATCCATGAAAATCCATGGAACCATGGAAAGCATGCAGATTAGTGTGTACAACAAGCACAACAAACACACTGCTTTATTAGTGATCAGATAGTATTGTGGTGTTTGCTTTGGCTATGTCTACAGCCTCCCTGATTTATTAATCAGTCTGCTTTCAAATGCAGCCAGTCTATCATCTTGTGCAGAGTTTAATTCAAAATGCCATGTGAAGATACAGTTCTAAAATGTTTATACAGTATAACTAGTTTTAATATTAAATTCCATAAATTGATGTTACATTATGTAAAAGTCATATACAACTGGAAGTTACTGTCAGTTGCAGAATTATTGGCATATTTCATAAATATTTGAGGGAATACAGTATGTGAAATAAAGGGATGATTGACTTTTTTATTTTAATGCAAATATTGACTGTGTTAATACATTACATTACAGGCATTTATCACACGCTCTTATACAGAGCAACGTACAACATACGCAGAGCAGCCTGGGGAGCAGTTGGGGTTAAGTGCCTTGCTCAAGCCATGAGGCCATGGCTTCCCCAACATTTAATACAACATATGACATTTTTGAATACAACATTTAATATGACAACACACATTCATTAACCCACTCATTATTTGGAACACCTAATGGAATTATCCTATCATCCCATTGTAGCTTCAGTTTTTTTTTCCCTTTTTTTTTTTTTTGGGGGGGGGTGACTTTAGCAGTATGTTTCGGATCATTGTCCTGCTAGAAAGTGAACCTTTGTCCCAGTCTTGCACCTCTGGCCAACTCAAACAATTTTTCCTCCAGAATTGCCCTGTATTTAGTGTCATTCATCTTTCCTTCAATCCTGACTAGCTTTCCTGTCCCTGCAGATGAAAAAAAAAATATCCCACAGCATGATGCTGCCACCACCATACTTCACTGTAGGAATGTTCTCAGGGTGTTGGATTTGTGCCACATATGGCATTTCCCATGATGGCCAAAAAGATCATTTTTAGTCTCATTTGACCAGATAATCTTCTTCCATGTGTTCGGGGAGTCAGC
Source organism: Neoarius graeffei (assembly GCF_027579695.1). NCBI lineage: Eukaryota > Metazoa > Chordata > Actinopteri > Siluriformes > Ariidae > Neoarius > Neoarius graeffei. The sequence continues at coordinate 97,797,465 of NC_083572.1, forward strand.
CACATGCTGTTGGGCAAACTCCAAACATGTTTTCTTTAGCAATGACTTTTTTTTTTCTGGCCACACTTCCATAAAGCCCCATTCTGTAGAGTATATGGCTTAAAGTGTTTTTTGCAGCTCCTTCAGTTTTATCTTTTGTGTTTTTCTTGCATCTCTGATTAATGCCCTCCTTGCCCAGTTTGTGAGTTTTAGTGGGCGGCCTTCTCTTGTCAGGTTTGTAGTGGTGCCATATTCTTTCCATTATGCTGTAGTGGTGCTTGAAAGTTTGTGAACCCTTTAGAATTTTCTATATTTCTGCATAAATATGACCTAAAACATCATCAGATTTTCACACAAGTTCTACAAGTAGATAAAGAGAACTCAGTTGAACAAATGAGACAAAAATATTATACTTGGTCATTTATTTATTGAGGAAAATGATCCAATATTACATATCTGTGAGTGGCAAAAGTATGTGAACCTCGAGGATTAGCAGTTAATTTGAAGGTGAAATTAGAGTCAGGTGTTTTCAATCAATGGGATGACAATCAGGTGTGAATGGGCACCCTGTTTTATTTAAAGAACAGGGATCTATCAAAGTCTGATCTTCACAACATGTTTGTGGAAGTGTATCATGACACGAACAAAGGAGATTTCTGAGGACCTCAGAAAAAGCATTGTTGATGCTCATCAGGCTGGAAAAGGTTACAAAACAATCTCTAAAGAGTTTGGACTTCACCAATCCACAGTCAGACAGATTGTGTACAAATGGAGGGAATTCAAGACCATTATTACCCTCCCCAGGAGTGGTCGATCAACAAAGATTACTCCAAGAGCAAGGCGTGTAATAGTCGGCGAGGTCACAAAGGACCCCAGGGTAACTTCTAAGCAACTGAAGACCTCTCTCACATTGGCTAATGTTAATGTTCATGAGTCCACCATTAGGAGAACACTGAACAACGATGGTGTGCATGGCAGGGTTGCAAGGAGAAAGCCACTGCTCTCCAAAAAGAACATTGCTGCTCATCTGCAGTTTGCTAAAGATCACGTGGACAAGCCAGAAGGCTACTGGAAAAATGTTTTGTGGATGGATGAGACCAAAATAGAACTTTTTGTTTGAAATGAGAAGCGTTATGTTTGGAGAAAGGAAAACACTGAATTCCAGCATAACAACCTTATCCCATCTGTGAAACATGGTGGTGGTAGTATCATGGTTTGGGCCTGTTTTGCTGCATCTGGGCCAGGACGGCTTGCCATCATTGATGGAACAATGAATTCTGAATTATACCAGCGAATTCTAAAGGAAAATGTCAGGACATCTGTCCATGAACTGAATCTCAAGAGAAGGTGGGTCATGCAGCAAGACATTGACCCTAAGCACACAAGTCATTCTACCAAAGAATGGTTAAAGAAGAATAAAGTTAATGTTTTGGAATGGCCAAGTCAAAGTCCTGACCTTAATCCAATTGAAATGTTGTGGAAGGACCTGAAGCAAGCAGTTCATGTGAGGAAACTCACCAACATCCCAGAGTTGAAGCTGTTCTGTACGGAGGAATGGGATAAGATTCCTCCAAGCTGGTGTGCAGGACTGATCAACAGTTACCGGAAATGTTTATTTGCAGTTATTGCTGCACAAGGGAGTCACACCAGATACTGTAAGCAAAGGTTCACATACTTTTGCTACTCACAGATATGTAATATTAGATCATTTTCCTCAATAAATAAATGACCAAGTATAATATTTTTGTCTCATTTGTTTAACTGGGCTCTCTTTATCTACTTTTAGGACTTGTGTGAAAATCTGATGATATTATAGGTCATATTTATGCAGAAATCTAGAAAATTCTAAAGGGTTCACAAACTTTCAAGCACCACTGTATAATGGATTTAATAGTGCACCATGGGATATTCAAAGTTTGGGATATTTTTTATGACCCAACCCAGATCTATACTTCTCCACAACTTTGTCTCTGAGATGTTTGGAGTGCTCCTTGGTTCTCATGTTGCTTGCTTAGTTCTGTAGTGTTGCAAAGTCAGGGTCCTTCCAGAACAGGCTGGTGTGTACAGACATCATGTGACACTTTGATTGCACACAGGTGGCTCAACTAATCAACCAATCAATTAATCAAATAATTATGTGACTTATGAAGTGAATTGGTTGGACCAGCTCTTATTTAGGGGTTTCATACGAAAGGGGGTGAATACCTATGCACACTCCAGAGTTTTGTTTTTTCACCTTAATTATTGTTTGTGTCACAATGAAAAACAATTTGCACCTTTAAAGTGGTAGGCATGTTGTGTAAATCAAATGGTGGTAACCCCCAAATAATCAATTTTAATTCCATCTTGTAATGCGACAAAACAGGACAAACACCAAGGGGGATGAATACTTTTGCAAGACACTGTATATATGTTAGACTTAGCCTTTTCAGAGAGCATTGTGAATGATTCCAGGTCTTACCTGTTGGGACACTACAAGAAATAACTTAAAGTTGTTTGCAGAAAATATCACATACAGAAGCATGTGTTTGCATTGCATCTGGTGAGACTGACATTCAACATGCAGCTTGAATCTTACGACACATTTAAATGATCAACTATTAGTAGTCCAACCAACAAGAAATATAGAGGCTATGCCAAACAGGCAAAAATGATGAACAGTTCCTATCTGGTCTTATATCTGCATGCAACACAGCGTATGGCCAAATGGGAGAATTTGGGCGACTGTGGTCACCTGGAAATGGATCTGAAAAAAAAAATTCATGATGTGACCCAAGCTAGTCCTATATGAACATTGTGAAGACATGTTGTGCTTTTGGTGATAAATATCTAACATGATCTAATAGGAGCTTAGACATGACATTTTTTGGAGTGGGAGCAATAGTGTGATCAGGGCCAAGTGCCTATCACCCATAAATAACCAGGCAGCTGCTTTACATTTAACAATGGCCAAAAGAAACCCTCCATAAAACATAAAAAGCAAAGCTCACAAAGAGATGAAAATAACAAAATGATGGGAAAAAGACAGTAAAAGAATCCCCCCCTTAGATTAACGCAGCTCATCAGCCCTTGGCCTGAAGGTTAGAGAAGCAGCCTTAGGCCCAAAAAGTTGCTGGTTCAATTCCCAGGACTGGCAGGAAAGAATGCGAAGGGAGTTGAGTAAATGAACAGTACTCCCCCTTGCTTTCTATCATGGCTGAAGTGCCCTTAAGCAAGGAACCTAACCCCCAACTGCTCCCTGGGTGCAGTAGCATAGTTCCCCACTGCTTTGGATATACAGTGGTCCTTCAAAGTTTGTGAACCCTTTACAATTTTCTATATTTCTGCATAAATATGACCTGGATCATCATCGGATTTTCACACAAGTCCTAAAAGTAGATAAAGAGAACCCAGTTAAACAAATGAGACAAAAATATTATACTTGGTCATTTATTTATTGAGGAAAATGATCCAATATTACATATCTGTGAGTGGCAAAAGTATGTGAACCTTTGCTTTCAGTATCTGGTGTGACCCCCTTGTGCAGCAATATCTGCAACTAAATGTTTCCAGGAATTGTTGATCAGTTCTGCACACTGGCTTGGAGGAATTTCAGCCCATTCCTCTGTACAGAACAGCTTCAACTCTGGGATGTTGGTGGGTTTCCTCACATGAACTGCTCACTTCAGGTCCTTCCACAACATTTCGATTGGATTAAGGTCAGGACTTTGACTTGGCCATTCCAAAACATTAACTTTATTCTCCTTTAACCATTCTTTGGTAGAACAACTTGTGTGCTGAGGGTCATTGTCTTGCTGCATGACCCACCTTCTCTTGAGATTCAGTCCATGGACAGATGTCCTGACATTTTCCTTTAGAATTCACTGGTATAATTCGGAATTCATTGTTCCATCAATGATGGCAAGCCGTCCTGGCCCAGATGCAGCAAAACAGGCCCAAACCATGATACTACCACCACCATGTTTCACAGATGGGATAAGGTTCTTATGCTGGAATGCAGCATTTTCCCTTCTCCAAACATAACACTTCTCATTTAAACTAAAAAGTTCTATTTTGGTCTCATCCATCCACAAAACATTTTTTCCAATAGTGTTCAGGCTTGTCCACATGATCTTTAGCAAACTGCAGAAGAGGAGCAATGTTCCTTTTGGAGAGCAGTGGCTTTCTCCTTGCAAGCCTACCATGCACACCATTGTTGTTCAGTGTTCTCCTGATGGTGGACTCATGAACAATAACATTAGCCAATGTGAGAAAGGCCTTTAGTTGCTTAGAAGTTACCCTGGGGTCCTTTGTGACCTCACTGACTGTTACACGCCTTGCTCTTGGAGTGATCTTTGCTGGTCGACCACTCCTGGGGAGGGTAACAATGGTCTTGAATTTCCTCCATTTGTACACAATCTGTTTGACTGTGGATTGGTGGAGTCCAAACTCTTTAGAGATTGTTTTGTAACCTTTTTCCAGCCTGGTGAGCATCAACAACGCTTTTTCTGAGGTCCTCTGAAATCTCCTTTGTTCGTGCCATGATACACTTCCACAAACATGTGCTGTGAAGATCAGAATTTGATAGATCCCTGTTCTTTAAATAAAACAGGGTGCCCACTCACACCTGATTGTCACCCCACTGATTGAAAACAGTGTTGAGCGGTGTTAGGCTAGGTGGCTTTGCACCTTACATTGGACTGCGTCTGTCCATCTGTTTTTCGATTGTGACTGTGGGTCTGGGTATTGGTTTTGTGGCCTGGCTTTTATCCATGTTTTACACCTACTCGCCGGAGGAATTAAAAAGCCTGAGTGCGCGGCACCGCTTGGATTCCATGGTATTTAATCTGTGCCGCTCTATTGGAATCGCGTGCTGCCCTCGGTATATTCACCGCTCTCCGCGCTCTCTGACTGCTCATTATGCTTCGGAGTCTTCCATACCCATCATATGGACTCACAATCGGATTGCCAAGCTCAACAAGTATGCTCATGGAGTTAATCACGGTGTTCTTCGCTCACTTGGGAAACTGCAATGTTCTGCTGTCTCTGGATTGTCACCTGTGTTTCCTGTGAAGATTGGCCTTTTAAACTCCCACTCCATCACCAACAAAGCGTCACTCATTAATGACCTAATTATCCAAAATACCCTGGACATACTTCTGCTGGTGGAAACATGGCAACAGGCTGAGGACTATCTACATTTAAATATGTCTTCACCATCTGGATACACATATTTTTCGATGCCCCGTCTCACAGGGCAGGGTGGAGGTCTAGCTGCAGTTTTCCGATGTGGTTTGAAACTTAAGGAGATTGTTTTTCATGATGTTACATCCTGTGAATATCTGGCTTTGAAAATCTCCACTCCCACACCGTTGTTGCTGATCTTAATCTATCGACCTCCCAAATCATCACCATCTCTTTTTCTGTCTGAACTGAATGAACTGCTAACTGTAGCCTCATCTGTCTGTACTGCCGTCATTCTTCTTGGTGACTTTAACATTCATGTTGATATTAGTTGCTCCCTTACTGATGAGCTCTTGACTGTCTTTGAATGTTTTGGTTTAACTCAGCATGTTGACTTTCCCACACATAATCATGGTCATATTCTTGACTTGCTTTGCTCTACTGGTACAAAAATTGTATCTGTATCAGGTTCTCATGTAGGTTTTACTGACCACAAGTTGATTGAGTGTTGTCTCAGTGTGCCTTCTTCTAAACTTTCTCTTCTACTGTCTCTTTCCGTAATCTTTCTTCTATTGATGTGCATTCTTTTTCTGCCTCTCTCCTCTCTTCTTTTTGTAAATTTGCTGAGGTTTCCTCTCCTGATGATACAGTTGCTATTTACAATAATACTATATCTAACACACTTAACACTTTCGCTCCCCTTAAAACTAGACAGGTCTCTGCAAATCGCGCCTCTCCTTGGTTCACCTCTGAGCTTAGGGCCATGAAGGCCAAGGGAAGGCGGCTAGAGCGCCTTTATAAGAAAACTGGCCTTACTATTCATCTTTCACTCTTCTCTGAACACATCGCAAAGTATAAGGATGCTCTTAATGCTGCCCGATCCTCCTATTATGCTAACATCATTAAGAGTGGCAATCATAGACCCAAAACTCTGTTTAATACAATAAATAAACTTCTTCAGCCTCCTTCCTCAACCATTCCTAGTTCTCCTGCTCGGTGTCAGGCTTTTTTGGATTTTTTCAAGGATAAAATTGTCAGTATTTACCAACACTTTCATTCTGAAATACATTCTTCTGTCCCGCTAGTAGCTCTTTCTCATAAAGCTGACTGCTGTCTCTCTGCCTTCTCTCCTGTTGATTCTTCTAAACTATCGGAAATTATGTCTAAGTCCTCCTCCTCCTCATGTCTGTTGGACCCTGCACCCACTGTACTTCTTAAATCTTGTGTATCTGCTATCTCCCCTTATATTGCTCATTTGATTAATCAGTGTTTTGCTTTAGGCACTGTTCCTATCTCCCTCAAAATTGCTTCTGTTACACCAATACTAAAGAAACCTGGTCTAGATTGTCTTTCACTGTCCAATTACAGACCCATTTCAAATCTCCCTTTCTTAGCTAAAGTAATGGAGAGAGTTGTAGCCTCTCAACTTCATACTTTCCTTGCTCATAATGATCTCTTTCAGTCAGGCTTTTGCAATATGCATAGCACTGAATCTGCTCTCTTAAGAGTTGTTAATGACCTCCTGCTCTCAACTGATGCTGGTCATCTCAATGTCCTTGTTCTCTTGGACCTCACAGCTGCCTTTGACACCATACATCATGAGAGACTCATTTCCAGACTATCTTCTTTTGGTATTACTGGCTTAGCTTTATCCTGGTTTCAGTCATATCTAGCAAACAGGCAACAGTTTATTTCTATTGGTGTTCATAAATCATCCACTGCTACTGTTGCTCAAGGTGTGCCTCAGGGTTCTGTCCTTGGTCCCCTTCTTTTTATATTATATGTTTCTCCTAGGGGCGGCACGGTGGTGTAGTGGTTAGCGCTGTCGCCTCACAGCAAGAAGGTCTGGGTTCGAGCCCCGTGGCCGGCGAGGGCCTTTCTGTGCGGAGTTTGCATGTTCTCCCCATGTCCGCGTGGGTTTCCTCCGGGTGCTCCGGTTTCCCCCACAGTCCAAAGACATGCAGGTTAGGTTAACTGGTGACTCTAAATTGACCGTAGGTGTGAATGTGAGTGTGAATGGTTGTCATTGTCTATGTGTCAGCCCTGTGATGACCTGGTGACTTGTCCAGGGTGTACCCCGCCTTTCGCCCGTAGTCAGCTGGGATAGGCTCCAGCTCGCCTGCGACCCTGTAGAACAGGATAAAGCGGCTACAGATAATGAGATGAGATGTTTCTCCTTTAGGCCAGATTATTCGTAACTAACTTTCATTAACTTTCATTGTTATGCTGATGATATTCAAATCTACATCACTATCACCCCTTCTATAGCCTCTGTTCAGCTGCTAAGGACTTGCATCACTGACCTTAAGCGATGGCTGCATAAGAACTGCCTTAAACTTAATGCTGGCAAAATGGAGGTTCTATTAGTAGGTACCAAAAGACAGGTTCAGAATTTCTCCAGTTTTACTATTTAGACTGGTACCAAAATCCAGAATTGTGACACCCAAAGGCATTTTTGAGACAAAGTCGGCAAACAGTCTTATTTTGTTTTTCTTATTTTGTCTAGTTTTTTTCTTTGTTGTTTGTTTTTTGTTTTGTTTTGTTTTAAACGGGGTAAAGCCTTTACAAAAAACAAACAACAAAGAAAAAAACTCTCATATATACTGTGGCAGCGGGGGCGTGGTCAAGCGCCGGTCTGTGACAGGAGGGCGGAGTCAGGGAAGGTAAGTGGCAGAATCACGTCACCTGAGAGCAATTAACCTGTGTTTGTGTGTCTTCCCAGTGACTGCGCCCTATATCAGGAGGGAGAGCGAGAGCAGAAGGAGCTCAACCCTGAACCAGACGGCGGTTGTGTGTGTCTGTGCGAGTTATTGTTAGACTGAAAAGTGTGGCAATAAAGCCAATTTATAAAACCTGATCTCTGTCCTGCCGTCCTCTGTGCTCCACCCACACATAGGGTCTCTTACATATACTAACCCTGATTAACCTGTATACCCTGTATGCCCCCACATTTTGTATGCTGCTGAATCTGTCCTTTTTTCAGTAGCTTTGTATAAACAATAACCACTAAATGTAATGCAATGTTATGTAAGGTGATCGCCTAGGCATTCTCATTGTGAAAAGTAAGTCACATGTACATGGACTGGCATTTAATGTTGTATTTGTTCCTTTCTATTTGTTTTTTGTCTGTTCATATTCTTTTTGGGGGAGTAAAGTCAGTTTAAAAATGCTGTTAAATGCATAGGCCTATAGGCCAAGTTTAATGACCTTGAGGTTATCAGAGGTCATATGTCGTTTTACAAATGAAAAATGAATTCAGCACCCACACATTTAACAAACAAGGCCATTTGCTAACTTCATTAATCATTTTAGTATATTTCATTCCTTAGAAAGCTGAGAAACTGGGTTCAGCTGAGACGTTTACAGGCCCAAAGTTCAATGACCTCTAGAGGTCAACAGTGGTCAGATAGAGCTCGGCATATTGCAGATTTGAATTCGGCACACCCAAATTGACAAAATAAGACTGTTTGCCGACTTTGTCTCAAAAATGCCTTTAACTCTTTAAATAAGCACTTTTTTTTAATTTTGGTACGTCTAATTGATGTTGATGGTGTGTCTATTCATCCTTCCCAAGTTATAAAAAACCTTGGAGTTATCTTTGACTCCACCCTTACGTTTGAACCCCATCTTAAACTAATTACTAAGAATGCTTTCTTTCACCTCTGCAATATTGCACATCTCCGCCCTTTTCTCTTGGAAACTGATGCCAATATGTTGGTCAATGCATTTATTTTTTCTTGTCTTGATTATTGCAATTCTCTCTTTTATGGTCTCCCTGCCACATTGCTCAATCGCCTGCAGTACATCCAAAACTCAGCAGCAAGAGTCCTCACACTCACCAAGCGCACTGCTCACGTCACTCCTGTTTTACAGCAACTGCACTGGTTGCCAGTTATCTCTCGGATCAAATACAAAATCCTGCTTTTAACCTATAAAGCTCTTCATGGTTTCTCTCCTTCCTATCTGTGTGAGCTACAGTAATTCATTTGTACTGTCCCTCCCGCTCCCTCAGATCTTCTGTCTGTGGACTTCTGACTGTTCCACGTTTTAAACTGACATCTATGGGTGGCAGATCATTTAGTGTTGCTGCTCCTAAACTTTGGAACTCATTACCACAATCACTTCGTGACTGTTCCACTCTCTCTTCCTTCCAAGCCAACTTGAAAACTTTTCTCTTTACCTCACACTATTCTTCCTAGTTTTTTTTTTTTTTGGTGGTAATTCTTTTGTAAAGCGTCCTTGGGTTTGTGAAAGGCGCTATATAAATTGAACTTTATTATTATTATTATTATTATTATTATCTGACTCTAATTTCACCTTCAAATTAACTGCTAATCCTAGAGGTTCACATACTTTTGCCACTCACAGATATGTAATATTGGATCATTTTCCTCAATAAATAAATGACCAAGTATAATATTTTGTCTCATTTGTTTAACTGGCTTCTCTTTATCTACTTTTATGACTTGTGTGAAAATCTGATGATGTTTAAGGTCATATTTATGCAAAAATATAGAAAATTCTAAAGGGTTCACAAACTTTCAAGCACCACTGTATGTGTGTGTGCTCATTGCTCAGTTGTGTGTGCATGTGGTTGTTCAGTGCTTCAGCTGGGTTAAAATGCAGAGAACAAATTCTGCTGTGCTTGAGTATACATGTGACAAATAAAGGCTTCCTCTTCTCAGCCATTGCAGTGTTTCAGTTCAAACAGATGCGTATTCCTCTTCCTCCTTTTATAGAGCTCCATTTCTTTTGTCCTCATTTAATGACTTTATCTTTGCTTTCTTTCAAGTCATTAAAATGAAATGACAGACTCACAAAATTTTCATGACATTTATGATGTGTGCACTTGAAATAAATAAGGGATTTAAACTTGACATCGTAAGCTGTTTATGAATTTGCAGCACATCCTCAGTTAATTATATGATTTGAAACTGCTAATTGAGGTTTACATTAGTGTGTTTCCTTACACATAAATTTACAGACCCAAAAGCACCCCCCACCACCAACACCACCAAAAAAAAAACCCTCACTGGTTTCTCATAAATGTGTAAATGTTCCTGCAAACAATTAAACAGTAACTTCTTTTTTTTTTTTGCAGTTCAGTAATTGAGGCCCATTACAGCACTAAAACTTTTAATAGTAGTATGATTTAGTATATTACATTTAGAATCACCTTCATGTTAATCAGACTTTTATCATCTCTTCTGCATATTTATGGTAATTTATTGTAATAAAAACACTCACTGGTGCATTTGCAAAAATTAGTGTTTCAGCTGATTGAGAGTGAGACAATAAAACAATTCTCTTTTGTGCATGTATCTGTAACAGTCAGCCTGAAATCTGAATATGAATTTTTACTGAAAAAGCAAGACAAAATGAGATAATACAGAGTATGGAGGAATTCTGAATGATGTGTGATTTTGTTGCCACATAAGAGTCAAATCAGGTACCATTAGGACTTGAAAAAGTAGGTACCATAGCCTGCTACCATAGGGACCAGTGCGTGTACTGGTGCAGGTAGAATTGTCAGCTCACAGATCCAATATCCCCAGATTGATCCCGATCTCAGGTTATGGTCTCATCATGTCTATGTGGGTTTCTTCAAGTTTCTCCAGTTTCCTCCCACTTCCTAAAAAACATGTCAGCAGCTGGATTGTCCCAAGGTGTGGATGTGTGTCACACCCACCCTATCCTAGCTCAGGATCCACTCTAAGCCTGACCAAGATAAAGTGGGATATATATATAAGTTTGTGACACTGTGATGTTGTTTGTGCACAAATATTTATGTGATTCCATAGATAAAATTTCTTCCATTTACTTATTTAAATGATGGATGTAGTCTTGGTTAAATTCTGGATGGCCAAGGATATGGTCAGCTCAAATCTAATGGAGTACCTTCGATTACTTTACATTAAAGGAGAACTGAAGGCATTTTTTTTAATATTATCAAAATTCTATTCATCTCATTTTATTAACTATAGAAATGCATTTTTGATGGCTATTTTGTCACTGCTATAGCAAGTTATGAGTGTTTGAAATATGCTATGTAATACATCAGTCCATATGTCAAAGCAATGGCCGTAAACGAGATTCATCGAGACCTGTGTGAAACATCATAGGACAGAAGTAAAATGTACAGTGGAAATCAACGTGGCCAACATCTGCCAGCATTGTCAAAAGACGCGCATGCCCTCTTTTGAATGCTGATGTAACCAAGCCAGAAGTTTTGTTTGTTTTGATAGCAATCAGGAAAGTTTGAAAAAAGTCAGCAGTAATCGTCATTTAAATTCGTTTTTATGCAATATTTAGTTTGGAAAACAATTTTCAAAATGGCGGCACTGACACCTGGCTGACACTTCATGTTTTGAAGTCTCACACAAAGCTCGTGAAGATCTCACAGATAAGCGACACCTGCCGTGGACCAAACAAACTTAATTCAACATGGCTAAAAACCGAATAGGCCAATAAGTATACTATTTAATTGCAATTAGTTGCCAATATTAGTCACTATATAAGGTTACTAAAACTGAAAACATAATTGAATAACACCTTAATTAAGAAATTACGCAAGTTTAAAAATGACTTCAGTTCTCCTTTAATGACATTTAGCAGATGCTCTTATCCAGAGTGACCTACAACATGCCCAGAGCAGCCTTGGGAGCAGTTTGGAGTTAAGTCCCTTGCTCTCGGGCACTTCAGCCAGGCCTGTTGGTCCAGGGAATCAAATCAGCAACCTTTTGGTCCCAAAGCTGCTTCACTAACCATTAGGTCATGGCTTAACTTTCTTTTTGTTTTCTCTCTTGCCTTTTACATCAAACAATAATTTCTTATCTGTTGTATAATATTTTTATTTACGCAGCCAAGAAGGTTCCTCCAGCTGCTGCTGAATTTGTCAAAGCCATGTCTGCAGTCTGCAAAGGTTTTTCAACTGAACCATTCATGGAAACTTCATAAAGTGCAGACATTAAAACATTTATGCAGACATAGAGCACTTCAATCAATAAGCCTCAGAATTTGTGAAAATTTGCAGCAGTGTCTGTTTGTATATTTTGGGGAAGGCTGTGGATACTGACCATCTCCTTCAGGTACTCAGTTGTTGTTGCTCATGTAGCTGCTTGAACCAGATTAATATCAAGCCATTTCAAAAGGACATCTACCATTTTGAGGAAAATCTTCCCCAGAAATGGGAAAATGTCAAGGTGAGTCTAAGGCTGACTAGGCCATTCCTTGTGGGACCTGGTAAGCGGCATTGCTGACATATAGCACAAGTTTGAACTTTCAGTTCCACTTCACCATCTAACCCATGATAAAACATGTTGCCTCTATCTGTTAACTTCCTGTTCCTGTGTTTCCTGGATGGAGTCCATGGAGCCCAGACAATGAAACTGGATAAGTCTACAGTCGTAGTGTAACAATGGCATAAAGGATCCAGAAGATGCAGTTTTCCATGCAGCATTAGGCCACAAAGAAAGGTCTCAGGTGAGTAGGTTCCAGGCCAACCTTCCTTGACAAAGGTGTAAGTGATGCTCCTGTGTCCATTTATTCTTATGAACTGCACTATAGTGACAAGCAGACTGGGTGGTCACCCATTCAATGTCAGGAGGTCATGGGCATATTCCTCCTAGAAGGCAGGACAGAGAAGAATATTCTGACGTCATCTGAGCTTTACTTGGCACTGGGTTCTCTCAACTTGCCTTTGTCCCTATTTGCTGCCTGTGGAAATATCTCATCTCATTATCTCTAGCCACTTTATCCTGTTCTACAGGGTCGCAGGCAAGCTGGAGCCTATCCCAGCTGACTACGGGCAAAAGGTGGGGTACACCCTGGACAAGTCGCCAGGTCATCACAGGGCTGACACATAGACACAGACAACCATTCACACTCACATTCACACCTATGGTCAATTTAGAGTCACCAGTTAACCTAACCTGCATGTCTTTGGACTGTGGGGGAAACCGGAGCACCTGGAGGAAACCCATGCGGACATGGGGAGAACATGGAAACTCCACACAGAAAGGCCCTCGCCGGCCATGGGGCTTGAACCCAGGACCTTCTTGCTGTGAGGCAACAGCGCTAACCACTACACCACCGTGCCACCCCCCTGTGGAAATATGACACCACCATTTATAAAATTGGCAGTCTGGTAGCATGCCACCACCTTGACTTCATTTTGGTTATTATTCACCAATCTTCACTTCATTTTTGGCAAATAAGTGTTAATTGATAACTTCTATATTGAACAAACATGAACTTTTTCTTTTCTTTTAGTAAACACTAAAGTAAATGTCCACGTCACCTTGTTTATGCCTTGTCACCAATGTGGGTTGATTTAAATTATGGAAGAACAATTCTACATTTAGCTTGTTTAATAAATCCTTCCTCTCTTTATGATTTTTTTTACCCTTATTTTACCAACATTACCCTTCAGTGCTCCCTGTTGAAATGGGGGGTAAGGAAAACCAAGAAAATATAAAAATAACATATAATGCTTCAAACACATTGCAGCCTTTCTGTGTAGAGTTCGCATGTTCTCCCCGTGTCTGCGTGGGTTTCCTCCAGGACTCCGGTTTCCTCCTACAGTTCAAAGACATGCAGATAAGGTAAAAATACCCAGCCACTGGGGTTGCACAAGCCAATGCATACTGAGTGCTAGTCCCAAGCTCAAATTGATTGGGGAGGGCAGGGGCGGTTCTAGCCATTTTGGGGCCCTAGGCGAAATACAGACATGGGGCCCTCAAAAGTCAGTCTTGAAACACACATACAGAATAATGGTCATCCCTACTTGGCACATGCCATATCTCCTTGCTGTAAATTCAGAAAAAAAGATAGCAAACTGCCACTAACAATGTGCCCCAAATAAGCTCCACAGTGAAACAGGTTTGAGATTACTCCAGCATTTGCCAAAATTCTGACAGTGTTTATTGCTCAGATCAAACCAGAAAGAGAGAGAGAGCGAGCGACAAGGCAAACAACAGAAGAGACAGTAGAGAGAGTCAATTTTAAGAGTCAATCTCCATATTTTAATAAAACAAGGATATCTGAAATCCAATTATTAGTTTTACTCCATAGATACATATTACCAGATATAAAATGATCTTATTCTTATCAGAAGTAGAACACAAATGGATCCATATTACCAGATACACATTACCAGAGATACAAAATGACCTTACTGTTACAGAACTACAACACAAATGGATTAATTTATCGAAACCTCTACATTTCAATGGGATAAGACTGATGCCAAGATAAATGTACGAGAGAGAGTGAGTTTGTGTGTGTGAGAGAGAGAGTGAGGGAGGGAGTGAGAGAGCCATTTAGTGACAGGCAATACAGTGGTTGAGAGACAGATACAGAGGGATTGTGAGTTTGTAAAGGATGCAGCCAGTACATTATTGAAATGTCCTTTATCTTCAAAATTCCATTGTTCTGGCTTTGATCTGTTCGACCTGTTGCCCTCAGGGAGGCACTACAGGTGCATCAGGACAAAGACAAAGCGATTAAAAAACAGCTTCTTTCCAAAGGCCATAACCACCCTGAACTCGGATATGCTCTGACATTATAGTCTATTTACTTTACTATTTTACTATTTACTAATTTATAATGTGCAGTACTTTATAAGGTGACTCTCTCTGTGCAATACCTCACTCCATAATGTGAAA